>NC_064639.1:538355469-538655469 GCF_023864345.2 Schistocerca serialis cubense
TGGCGCCACCATATGCGTGGCTTAGCATTGACTACGAAAATGTGTGGCTTACTGTCCCACTATTGTACCCCCTTTTTTTTAACGCCTTGTGGGCAGTCATTGTACTGGCTGGAATACTGGCAGCACTTTGAAATTCTCTGGTGGTTCCTCCCGCTGATTTCATGCGATTTTTATAAACACCTGCTGCAGTGCTCGACGATCCCTGTCCGTCAGTACATGACGGGTCTGCGCGTTCTTAGTTTAAGTGTGGCTGTTCCACAATTTTTCCGTTTCACAGTCACATCAACAACAGTCGATTGAGCAGTTGTATACGGGTTGAAGTGTCCGTGATGGATTTGTCACTCAGCTGAAATTCAAGAACTATTCCACATTCGTACTTATTGAGGTCTCCTGGCCGAGCTATTCTGCTGTTAATACATCTCTGCTGACGATAAAGTACTCCCCACCTCATTTTGTATGGTGGATCCGCATCTCGTGAGCTCTAGTGGTTAGTTCTGCATCACATAGGGGTGTGCGGTTACTTTTGATCAAATAGTTTACCATCATAAACAATCATTTTCAGCTGAGTAGTCACTTCTTAAACTACACTGGGTTGCTGAAAAGCAGAATAGTGTCAGTATTATGACAGTACACATCTATTCAACATTCTCCCCACGCCAGGTTGATACACTTCAACATTGATGTTGCAGTTTTTCTAGTCCATCTGTCAAGAAATCGTCTGACAGATGCTCCAACAAGCTCGCTGCAACATGTTCGATGTCTTCGTTACCATCAAAATGGTGAACATTTATACACACATAAAAAAGTTTTGCATCACCCCGCTTCCCAGAACTCCTGAAGATAGACGTTGACTGGATATTCTGTCATAGACACAATCCCTTTCACTGTTCAGAGATGTCACTAAACCCACCGAAAGATATAAACAACCATGCATGAGTAGCGCCTATTAGACGGAGAGGGTCCAACACTCGATCAATTCCAGTCACTCCACCAGGAAGGAGGTTGTGTTGTCTGTAGTTCAACCAAGCCTAGACGGTCAGTACCACGGTTCAATCGCGTCCACATTGTTACCTTGTGCCAGGAAGGGCTCTCAACAAGGGAAGAGTCCATGCGTCTCGGAATGAACCAAAGCGATGTTGTTCGGACATGGAGGAGATACAGAGAGAAAGGAACTGTCAATGACATGCCTCGCTCAGGCCGCCCAAGGGCTTCTACTGCAGTGGATGACCGCTACCTACGGATTATGGCTCGGAGGAATCCTGACAGCAACGCCAACGTGTTGAATAATGCTTTTCGTGCAGCCACAGGACGTCGTGTTACGACTCAAACTGTGTGCAATAGGCTGCGTGATGCGCAACTTCACTCCCGACGTCCATGGCGAGGTCCATCTTCGCAACCACGACATCACGCAGTGCGGTACAGATGAGCCTTACAGTATTCCGAATGGACCGCTCAGGAATGGCGTCATGTTCTCTTCACCGATGAGTGTCGCATATGCCTTCAACCAGACAATCGTCGGCGACGTGTTTGGAGGCAACCCGGCCGTGCTGAACGCCTTACACACACTGTCCAGCGAGTGCAGCAAGGTGGACGTTCTCTGCTGTTTTGAAGTGGCATTATGTGGGGCCAAGGTACGTCGCTGGTAGTCATGGAAGGCGCCGTAAAGGCTGTACGATACGTGAATGTCATCCTCCGACCGATAGTGCAACCATATCGACAGCATATTGGCGAGGCATTCGTCTTCTTGGACGACAATTCGCGCCCCCATCGTGCACATCTTGCGAATGACTTCTTTCAGGATAACGACGTCGCTCGACTAGAGTGGCGAGCATGGACCCTATCGAACATGCCTGGGATAGATTGAAAAGGACTGTTTATGAACGACGTGACCCACCAACCACTCTGAGGGATCTACGGCGAATCAACGCTGAGGAGTGGGACAATCTGGACTAACAGTGCCTTGATGAACTTGTGGATAGTATGCCACGATGAATGTAGGCATGCATCAATGTAAGAGGACGTGTTACTGGGTATTAGAGGTACCGTGTTTACAGCAATCTGGACCACTACCTCTGAATGTCTCCCTGTATGATGGTATGTGTGTAGTGAACTCGAGTTGATGTCTAGGAGACCAAACTCGCGTGATGTGAATCCTATGGGACCCATCTGCGTCGCTATCGGGCGCCATCACCGCGTACGAAAATCAGCGTCCCGTTATTTACGCGATTTACATGACCTGTGCGTAGACATCATATGCCACTTATCTACCAGCAAACAACAACCTGTCTGATCCCTGATAAGCATAATCAGTGAGGTATTTCGCCAAAAGACGGATAAACAGGCTATTAAACAGGTGGTCATAATGTTTTAGCTCATCGGTGTATGTCACTTTCGTTAGACTGCCAACCGTTGTCATACACCGCCAAACACATGGAAGATCAGACCTCACAAACAAACGAGGTGTGCCGCGATACTGACGTCGAATAAACATGGCATACACATCCAACGGGTACGCTGATATGTTGCTGATGCTCGGCGAGTGGCGACACGATGCCAATGAAGCAACCATGGCGTATGCCACGAGATATCCTGGCTGAAGAGCTCTCTCTGACAGCCATTACGTTCTTGCGTGCTCAACAAGTACTTCGAAAATAAGTAGTTTCAGTAGGCGTGGAAGTACGAGACGAAGACCAGCAAGAAGTGAAGAGATGAAGGAATTTGTTTTAGCTGCAGCACATAGCGATGCCCATGTCAGCTTACGAGACGTTTGCTGCAGTTACTGGTATCAGCCTTTCATCTGTGTGGCGTATAGTCAGGCTTACAGGTTTCAGGCGTACCACCTGTCACAGATACGGGAGCTCAATGGGAACGATTTCAATTGGAGAGTTACTTTCTGCGAGTGGGCCGTGCATAATTTCACTCTGCACGCCTTCTCCGAACCCACGTTAACAAATCATGGTCAGTGACCGTCATAATAATCTTTACTGGGTCACAGAAAATTCTATGTTGGTACGTCCTGTCGTTCGTCAATGGAGATAGTCCATTAATGTCTGTGTGAATCTTTGGAGATAAAATGGTCGGTCCATACTACTTCGCAGGTACACCGACCAGTAAGACGTATGGAGCTTTTATCGTCGAAAATTGAGGTCCTCTGGGAAGACGATTAGAGCGTTATGGTCTTGCGGAATGATTGTTATTGTCTCCCGATTTAACACAGTAGAATTATTTTTGTGGGGATGTCTAAAGAGTCGTGTTTATGTCAACCCAAAACCCTAGATGACTTCAGACAGGGCATCGAGGAAGCATGTCGCTCTGTGACACCGACGACGTCTGCAGATTATTTAGAAGGCGCATTGCGTTGTGCATCAGGAACATGGATACACATTTGAACACTTCAGTTACATTAACAATTCCGCCACCAGACTATTCATCTGCAAGCATCCAAGTATTATGCACAATATGTTGAATCCAACCCTAACATTTTGAGAGTTTCTAGCTTCCAAAGTGATTTGAACAATTTTTTAAGTACTGAACTGATTTGTACACAGCTACATGATATACACTGAAGAGAGAAACGTACTGGTACACCTGCCTAATATCGTGTAGGGCCCCCATGAGCACGCAGAAGTACCGCAACACGACAGCATGGACTCGAATAATGTCTGAAGTAGTGCTGGAGGGTATTGTCACCAAGAATCCTACAGGGCTGTCCATAAATCCGTAAGAGTACGAGGGGGTGGAGATCTCTTCTGAACAGCACTTTGCAAGGCATCCCAGATATGCTCAATAATGTTCATGTCTGAGGAGTTTGGTGACCAGCGGGAGTGTTTAAACCCAGAAGAGTGTTCCTGGACCCACTCTGTAGCAATTCTGGATGTGTGGGGTGTCGCTGGAATTGCCAAAGTCCGTCGGAATGCACAATAGACATGAACGGATGAAGGTGATCAAACAGGATGCTTACCTGTCAGAGTCGTATCTAGACGTATCAGGGGTCCCATATCACTCCAACGGTACACGCCCCACACCATTACAGAGTCTGACCAGCTTTAACAGTCCCCTGCTCACATTCAGGGTCCATGGATTCATCAGATTGTCTCCATACCTCTAAACGTCCACCTGCTCGATACAATTTGAAACGAGACTCGTCCGACCAGGCAACATGTTTCCACTAATCAAGAGTCCAGGTGAGGCGTAAAGTTTAGTGTCGTGTAGTCATCAAGGGTACTTGAGTGGGCCTTCGGCTGCGGAAGCCCGTATCGATTATGTTTCGTTGAATGGTTCGTACGTTGACGGTAGTTGATGGCCCACCACTGAAATCTTCAACAATATGCGAAAGTGTTGCGCTTCTGTTACGTTAAACAATTCTCTTTGGTCGTCGTTGGTCCCATTTTCGCAGGATCTTTTTCTGGTCGCAGCGATGAGATTTGATGTTTTACCGGATTCCTGATATTCACGGTACACTCGTGAAACGATCGTACGGGAAAATCCCCACTTCATCGCTACCTCGGAGCTGCTGTGTCCCTTCGCTTATGCTTCGAGTATAACTCCACGTTCGAACTCACTTAAATCTTGATAACCTGCAATTATAGCAACAGTAACCGATCTAACAACTGCAACAGACACTTGCCATATATAGGCGTTGCCGACCGCAGCGCCGTATTCTGCGTGTTTACGCATCTCTGTATTTGAATACGCATGCCTATACCAGTTTCTTTGGCGCTTCAGAGTAAAAAACTAATGTTGTATTTGTAAGACATCGTGGTCTCCTGACCTTCATTGCTTACATATTCCGCCCTCACAATCATATTCCGCACATCAAGACGCTTCATTCGAACCCAAACTCGATAAGATAAAGTCAATGTTGTATGAATTCATGTAAACGATATGCAAATAACTAATAAATCGCAAGTGCGCACCGTGGCTGAAATACTCGAGGCTGGCGTACACACATACATTCCAGACACGACGGTCACAGGAACTTTTAGTTCGAGAGAGGCAACCGCACGCCAGCAGGCCAGTCCCAACCCATCTCTGTCAGCCGGTGGCCGCCCGTGGAGCGGACAGCGTTCGCTCGAGGGAAAGGAGGAACGACCCTGTGTTCGGCTTAAAATCAAATTCCGTTACATTGTGTATGCTTTGGAAAGATTGGTTTGTGGGATAAGACTGAGAGGAAGAAGGAGATACAAGGTGATAGACGACATAAAGGGAATAGGAAATTATGCAGATCTAAAGAGGATGGCAGAAGACTGGACAGCCCGGAGAACTACCATGTGAAAACCTGCCTTTAGGCAGAACACTGATGATGATGATAATGATGATGATGATGATGATGTGTGGGAGCGACTAGCCTATGCATTCTTTGCACATAGCACGCAGTTTCAGAGATTTTCACAGGGAGACAGCAAACGCCAAACACTGATACTACAGATATCCAGATTGGTCGCCTTAAACAAAACGTCATTCTCCAGTTTTAGAAGAGCAATGATGATTGGCAAACGATATTTCTGACGCCTTGAGCTGAAGGAGTAATGGAAGAGACCGAAAGATATACCCCTTCATGTCTGGCGTGGAGAGGCGCCGTTCCGTTGTCGCTCTTGGAGCGAGGAACAAGTCTCTCCTCAGTACTTCACTGGGAGAGCACCTCTGTCGGGAGCGAATCGAAGTGCGACTCTCTAAATTGAGTCCTTGCGATTAAGCGTTGTTCACTGTATTGGCCGACACACTTATTGTGCGGTGTGAAAGGACAGAGCTATAGTTAAACGCCTGTGAGCGAATTTTTGAGTGGCATTGCATTGGACTGGTTATCTGACCGGTGTACCACGCCAATAGTTAGACTAGGGACGAATAGGAATCCTTGACTTCATCAAGGCGTAGGGAGAGTTTGATTGGCGAAGGTCAATCCAGATAGAACGAGAGTTATCTTATTTGTCAGCAGCGAGCGGCGCAGACAGCAGTCATCGCAGCTTACAGTATTGTGCGCTACAGCTATTGCGAGCCCCATACTTCCTCCACAACAGTACACTTCACTGCATTTCACACGCGACAGACTCGACTGTACCTAGCAACATTCTAAAGGATAATTATTCAAGTTGAGTAGGCGTGCCTCTCAACCATTCTGCCAAGTCAATAACAATGTCAAACTTTGTATAGAAATTTCATTAATGAATCCTATCCTTAAGAGGTAACTTCAAATAGTGAAAAGAACCAGGATATAACTTGTTCAATTCATAACTAAAAGTGCCATTGTGATTTCTCAGAATTTTTGCAAAATAAATAATAACTTTCGTTAGTTTCATGTTTTTCTTACACTAACTAGCACTACTCCAGTACCCAAGTATCCCACTAGTTACGTAAAAAATTTTGTGAATTTTTTGTGTCATTTCCTTACAGCGGACGACTCCAGAAGATATTTATTGCTGAAAGTTTTTCGGGCATTTCTCTTTAGAACGTTGGGAGCGCCTGTCTGACTTCTGTAGTAGTGTGGGGGTGGAAATTGCATCTTGCAGGAGCCACAGGATAAAGGGTACATCTCAGATTAATCCGTTGCGCAGAATAACAGAATCTCATATCAACCCCACACTCACATATTTAAAAAAATTGTATCTCGTTACTGTAACTCTCCGGAAAATAAGTCAGTAAACTATGTTCATAGCACCACAGGAAGTATAATTTTTGTTATATGGACCTATCTCAATAAATATTCCAGTCACTTATTATTTTGTAAGATACAGGGGGGATACAGTTTATCTCAAATACTGTGTATATTAAACATGCGTTATATGAAAATGAATCGTTATTTTGGGACGCTCCGTACATGTTAGTGAGTGAAGACTGCGGCGGTTGCAGGAGCAGGCGGCCACGGAGCGTCCGTGCGCGCCTGCGGCGGAGGCCGTGCCCGCCGAGTGGCGGTCCGAGGTGCTGGAGGCGCTGGAGTCTCAGCGGTCGTCGCTGGAGGAGACGCGGCGGCTGGCGGGCGCGGCGGCAGAAGGCGCGCGCGAGGCGCGGCACGCCGTCCACCGCGAGCTGGAGAAGACCGCCAACGCGACGCTGGAGCGCCTGGAGGACGTGCGCCGCGAGCTGGCCGCCGTCACCTACAAGACCGCCGGCGTGCTGGAGGGCAAGCTGGCCGACGTGCGCGCTGCCGCCGCGCAGGACCACGAGGAGGTAGGTGCTGCAGCAACGAACTCCCGATCGGCTAGCTTTTGTACTGTGGTCAGAGGGGCGATGAGCATGGCAGAACGAAAGTTGAAACGCGTCCTTAGAAAATTTTATAAATGACTTTGCTGATAAACCTCTGACGTTATTTGATTTTCAAACAGCTGAGCAAAACTGAACGTACTCAGACATTTCTCTCTTTACTTATTCTGATCATCACTAAACTGACACACAATATTTTTAGCACAACGCAGCCTGACTTTCAATTTGGGAAGCAAAATAACTGATGATGGTCGAAGTAGAGAGGATATAAAATGTAGACTGGCAATGGCAAGAAAAGCGTTTCTGAAGAAGAAAAATTTGTTAACATCGAGTATAGATTTAAATGTCAGGAAGTCGTTTCTGAAAGTATTTGTATTGAGTATAGCCATGTAAGGAAGTGAAACATGGACGACAAATAGTTTGGACAAGAAGAGAACAGAAGCTTTCGGAATGTGGTGCTACAGAAGAATGCTGAATATGGGTAGATCACATAACTAAAGAGGAGCTATTGAATGCAATTGGGGAGAAAAGGAGTTTGTGGCACAACTTGACAAGGAGAAGGGACCGGTTGGTAGGACATGTTCTGAGGCATCAAGGGATCACCAATTTAGTACTGGAGGGCAGCGTGGAGGGTAAAAATTGTAGAGGGAGGCCAAGAGATGAAAACACGAAGCAGATTCAGAAGGATGTAGGCTGCAGTAGGTACTGGGAGATGAAGAAACTTGCACAGGATAGAGTAGCATGGAGAGGTGCATCAAACCAGTCTCAGGACTGAAGACCACAACAACAACAACAACAACAACAACAACAACAACAATAACCTATACCATTCATGAATCACTTACCTCACAAAAATCTTCGTTACTCGAACTGCTGCAATACAGCGAGCGCCAATACTGCCAGCTAAATAAAAGATTCTAACTACTGAAGGCACTAACTACTGATAGGCATATAGTTAGCAAATGAAAGATTTTGATAGAGAACAAACAATGTATTTACCTTAATAGTGCTCAAAAGTCATAGTACGAGTATATATGTATAATTTGTGACATCCAGTTTGGCAAATTTCCTTTTTCTGACCGACACATTTCCAGACCGTCTGCTCATATTAACATCTCAAAACTCCGCCATCTCTCTCCCCACATCCACCACTGCTGGCGGCTCACCTCCAACTGCGCAACGCTACGCGCTGTTCACATCCAACTGCCCAACACTACAATAGCCAATATTCCAACAATCCAAACCAGCCACAGACTGCACACAGCACAGTCAGTGATTTTCATACAGAGCGCTACGTGGCGTTACCAACATAAAAACCTAAACAGCCTACTTACAAACTGCCCAACACGAGTAGTGGAGCCCTCATTACCAGCGTAGTAAATGGCCAAATGTTGATCAGACTGTAGTGTCGGCGCCACGTGCTAGCTGCTGCGAATTCTCCTAGAGCAGTGATAGTACCAGATTGTTATGTTTAAAGTGCAGCTACTCACAGAGTTCTAGTGTTCACTGTAATTATCGTACAGCAGCGAAACTTGGTAGATATTCTAATGCGTTAATGTGGAACCAACTTGGGCTGAATAAAAATTAGTTCCAGTTTTGGCCACTAGGTCTAATCTGGCGCTGTGAATTCAAACAAGGCACGTGGAAATCTTTCCATATGTACTAGATTAGGAACGGGACGTGCACAGAAAAGGCCAAACAAATGAGAAAGGCATGATGTTGATTTTATTATTAACCACCGCTTATACAGTTTGTTCAGTATGAGCACCAGAGACATTGACAAGTTACTTCATCCGTACGTAAAACGACGCGATTAACAGTTGCTCACAGCAGTTCCCGTGGAATCTGAGCAACTGGCCGTCAGATCATATAGAACCCAAGCATATCCCTGGTAAATGCGATCCTTTGGAAATCCGCAGAGTCAAATTTCACGTGGCTTCAAATCAGATGATCTTGCAGACCTTCTGAGAAACCTGGGGAGATAATACACTCCTGGAAATGGAAAAAAGAACACATTGACACCGGTGTGTCAGACCCACCATACTTGCTCCGGACACTGCGAGAGGGCTGTACAAGCAATGATCACACGCACGGCACAGCGGACACACCAGGAACCGCGGTGTTGGCCGTCGAATGGCGCTAGCTGTGCAGCATTTGTGGACCGCCGCCGTCAGTGTCAGCCTGTTTGCCGTGGCATACGGAGCTCCATCGCAGTCTTTAACACTGGTAGCATGCCGCGACAGCGTGGACATGAACCGTATGTGCAGTTGACGGACTTTGAGCGAGGGCGTATAGTGGGCATGCGGGAGGCCGGGTGGATGTACCGCCGAATTGCTCAACACGTGGGGCGTGAGGTCTCCACAGTACATCGATGTTGTCGCCAGTGGTCGGCGGAAGGTGCACGTGCCCGTCGACCTGGGACCGGACCGCAGCGACGCACGGATGCACGCCAAGACCGTAGGATCCTACGCAGTGCCATAGGGGACCGCACCGCCACTTCCCAGCAAATTAGTGAGACTGTTGCTCCTGGGGTATCGGCGAGGACCATTCGCAACCGTCTCCATGAAGCTGGGCTACGGTTCCGCACACCGTTAGGCCGTCTTCCGCTCACGCCCCAACATCGTGCAGCCCGCCTCCAGTGGTGTCGCGACAGGCGTGAATGGAGGGACGAATGGAGACGTGTCGTCTTCAGCGATGAGAGTCGCTTCTGCCTTGGTGCCAATGATGGTCGTATGCGTGTTTGGCGCCGTGCAGGTGAGCGCCACAATCAGGACTGCATACGACCGAGGCACACAGGGCCAACACCCGGCATCATGGTGTGGGGAACGATCTCCTACACTGGCCGTACACCACTGGTGATCGTCGAGGGGACACTGAATAGTGCACGGTACATCCAAACCGTCATCGAACCCATCGTTCTACCATTCCTAGACCGGCAAGGGAACTTGCTGTTCCAACAGGACAATGCACGTCCGCATGTATCCCGTGCCACCCAACGTGCTCTAGAAGGTGTAAGTCAACTACCCTGGCCAGCAAGATCTCCGGATCTGTCCCCCATTGAGCATGTTTGGGACTGGATGATGCGTCGTCTCACGCGGTCTGCACGTCCAGCACGAACGCTGGTCCAACTGAGGCGCCAGGTGGAAATGGCATGGCAAGCCGTTCCACAGGACTACATCCATCATCTCTACGATCGTCTCCATGGGAGAATAGCAGCCTGCATTGCTGCGAAAGGTGGATATACACTGTACTAGTGCCGACATTGTGCATGCTCTGTTGCCTGTGTCTATGTGCCTGTGGTTCCGTCAGTGTGATCATGTGATGTATCTGACCCCAGGAATGTGTCAATAAAGTTTCCCCTTCCTGGGACAATGAATTCACGGTGTTCTTATTTCAATTTCCAGGAGTGTACGTTCGTGGAAGGTTGCATTAAGCAGATATTTTACGGGGTAAACAACAAGAGGTGACGCCTCATCTTGCATGAGAACAGTGGTTTCCACACACTTACTGTCTTCCAAAGCAGGAATCACATGCTGCACAATGAGGTCTCTATGACGTGCAAACGTCACGGTACAACTGGCAGGCCCTCTGGATATATTCTCTTCAAAGAAGAAATGACAGTGAAAAAATGCTGCCTGTGAATCCACACCACACGGTCACAAACGGCAAGTGCAGTGCCCGTTCGTGCACAATACGCTGTTTAGCAGTACTCCAGATTGGGCAGTTCTGTGCATTCACTCCACCCTGTAGTGTAAAATGTGCCTCGTCACTCCACAGAATATTGCCCGGCCACTTGTCATCAACTTCGATCCGTGCCAGAAACCGAAAAGCAAATTCAACGCGTCGCTGCGGATCACGAGGTGTCAGTTGTTGCACCGCCTGGATCTCATACGGGTACCAGCGTAAAATGGACCGCAAAACTTTTTGTACTGTTGACCGTGGGATGGACAATTCTCGTGACACTACACGAGCGCTAGCACTGGCTGGGACACTTGCTGCATGGGCAGTTACAGCAACAGCAACCTCGTTTGCTAAAAACAATTTCACTAAAAGCACACGGTCTCTCTTCTCGACAGCCATACTGTTCACTCACGCTGTGGCCTGTCAAATCACAACGTGGGTGTCATACCGTCAAACAAACTGTGTACAGCGCCAGATTTGCACCTGGTGACCAAAATTGGAACTCATTTTTCCAGCGTAAATCGAATCCGCGTTACGGCATTAGCATATCTACCAAGTTTCGCTGTCACACGATAATTACGGCTCACTTTGGACCTCCGCGAATAGCTGTATTTCAATTGTAACCACACTGTATAATGAGTGAAAGCAGACTCCTCCTACAAAATTTCGATGGTTGCTCTGGAATGTTTTGCCATAATGGACTGGTGCTCTTCAGTGGATCGTTACGGTAATAATGTAATTATAATTTATTCGGTTTGTTACGGCGATCGCCCTTGTTTTTTTGAATATACGAGGGCCGTTCAGAAAGTAACCTCCGGTTGATTTAAAAAAATACACCAAGTTAAATAAAAATATTTTAATATATACATCTTACAACTACATCTTTGCACTATTTTTCTACATAGTCTCCATAGCGATTGAGGCACTTATCGTATCTCTTCACAAGCTTTGAAATTCCTTCTGCATAAAAATCACCCGCTTGTGCCTGGAGCCAGCCTGTGACCGCATCTTTGAGCTCTTCGTCGTCATCAAACCGCTGTGACCCGAGCCATTTCTTCAAATGCATGAAGAGGTGATAATCACTTGGCGCCAGGTCTGGGCTGTAAGGTGGATGGTTGATAACGTCCCACTTGAAGGACTCAAGAAGGGCCGTTGTTCTGCGAGCAGAGTGAGTACGGGCGTTATCGTGCAAAAAAACGATACCGGAAGTCAGCATACCACGGCGTTTGTTCTGTATAGCCCATCGTAACTTTTTTATTGTTTCACAGTACACGTCTGGATTAATGGTCGTACCACATTCCATGAATTCAACCAACAACACCCCTTTGGCATCCCAAAACACCGTTGCCATCAGTTTTCTGGCAGAAAAATCTTGCGAGGCTTTTCTTGGTTTGGTAGGCGAATTTGAATGTGCCCACATCTTTGATTGTTCTTTTGTCTCAGGGTTCACGTACTTAATCCAGGTTTCGTCACCGGTCACGATTCTGTTTAACAATGGTTCTCCTTCGTCCTCATAACGTGACAGAAAGTCTAATGCAGAGGCCATTCTTTGAGTTTTGTGGTGGTCGGTAAGAATTTTGGGCACCCATCGTGCACAGAACTTACGGTAACCCAATCTTGCTGTCACTATCTCGTACAAGAGAGTCTTAGAAATCTGTGGAAAACCAGTAGACAACTCCGACATTGAGAAACGTCGATTTTCAAGAACTTTTGCATCAACTGTCTGAACGAGTTCGTCAGTCACCAATGGTGGTCTACCACTCCTCTCTTCATCATGAACGTTTTCTCGTCCACTTTTAAATAAACGTACCCATTCATGGACAACTCCTTCACTCATAACTCTTGGTCCGTACACGGCACAAAGCTCACGATGAATAGCTGCTGCAGAATATCCTTTGGCTGTAAAAAACCTTATGACAGCACGCACTTCACATTTGGCGGGGTTTTCTATTGCAGCACACATTTCAAACTGCCACAAAAACTAAACTAGCGCAGGCACGACGTTCACTCGACCACGGCTTGATGCCGACTGACCTGTTGAGTGCGTGAACGCACAGATGGCGTCGCTACTCCCCCCACAACCCGCACTGTGACCAATCGGAGGTTACTTTCTGAACCGCCCTCGTACCTTTGCGACAGTGAAAATGCCTATATAAGCAATCACCAAAGCGTACAACACAAAACAAAGGGTGATGCAGGAAATACGTAATGTACTGTCGATGTACAGTACATTATATAACAAATGCAGAATTTAATTACTGAATATCAGGCCCGCCTCTCATACGAAGAGCTGTGTTTTATACAAATCGAAACACGTTTCAGCATCTTTGTGCCACCGTGAGTGGATATTCTTTACCCAGTTCTGTAAAATGTAAACATATTCTAAGTTGTAATTATTCTAACGACATTAGGCCTATAAACAGTTTTTGTCTGTTGTTGACATTACGTTTATTCTTCTACATTATTCGGTCGGGCGCTGATGACCGCGCAGTTGAGCGCTCCACAAACCAAACATCATCATCACATTATGTCGGGCCTTCTGTAAGACACTGGATATTGGTTAGCTCGTCATCTGTAATTAAATGATAATATTGTGAGTTTGGTTGCCAAGTTAACAATATCCATTAATGTACAAAGGTCCTAAACAACCCAGTAATGTAGAAAAAGTAACGTACAAAATGACAACAACAGACAAAAACTCTTTTTCGCTTTCATTTCGTTAAATAATTATTATTTAAACATGTTTACACTTTAAAGAACTGAATAAAGAATATCCACTGACGATGTCACAAGGATACTGAAACATGTTTGAATTAACGCAAAAAACAGTTGTTTTCATAACAGGCAGACCTGATATCCAGTAATTTTGTCTACAAACACCGATACATGGGTACTGCAATAGCTGCAAAACTATATGATGAGTAAATATAGAAGTGTTCTGTTCAAATGTTCAAATGTGTGTGAATTTCTAAGGGACCAAACTGCTGAGGTCATCGGTCACTAGACTTACACACTTCTTAAACTAACTTAACGGTGAAAATAACACACAGACCCATGCCCGAGGGAGGACTCGAACCACCGGCGGGAGGGGTCGCGCCAGAATTGTTCTCTTAGATGTATTGTTCATCAATAAACCTGTCCGCAGTGCTGTGTATCACTGTCAGCAAGCAACTAACACGGCCGAAAAAGCAAACCCGAGACAGAATCGAGCAGCATAGAACTCAAGTGTGATGGCAAAGACTTAAGTGGGCAGCAAGTACAGTAAGTGAATGGGAAAAGTTACGTACAGTAGTTAATTACACGTTCGATGGAACAGTTGGACGATTTCTCTGTCGAAATAAAGTGGAACAAGTCAGTTTACAAACGTTATTAGTTTTAACAATAATGAATGTAATATTTTACTGACCTACTTTTGCTATGATATTTAAAAATCAGGTTTCTCTTGCAGGTAATTAGATAAAATTTCGTTTGTGGGAATGAGGAGTTGTCAGAACAAAAGCTTTTAAGCTGAATTTAAACCTTCCTTTGCTACCTTTCAGACATTTCATATTACTGGGCAATAAATCGAAAAATTTTGTTGATATGGATTGAACTCCTTTATGAGACACTGACACCTTTACTAATGGGTAATCCAAGAATCGAAGGTATGTTATTAATCCAAGCATTCGCAAAGTATGCTGAAAAAATGACAGTTCCACTCTCTGCCACCAGGCGAAAATATGGCGCTCTAAACAGTCATAACGTGAAAAAAAATTGTCATTTTTTCGTCTATTTCACGGTCCGTCTGAAGACTCCTTTTTCTGAGTAACGGAGAGGAGTATCAAGTTCTGATTTATGACACTCACTAAAGTCTAAGACACCTTGGTGGGGTAAAACATTTAAACTTTTAAATCAGTGCAGTTAAAAGATGCGGTCGTTTATGCCACATGTTTTGATACTCGCAGAATCACTCATCAACTTCCCGGTGATCTAGAATCATGAGATTTGGCAAGAAACAAAGTTTCACAGTACAAGTAAAGGTATAAAATAAAAAAAATTGTTACATTTTAATTATATTACATAAAAAATATGTTTTTACCATTGGAATTTATACTGCATTCATCATCGGTCAAAAGCATGACAGAAAAACACATGACAGAAAAATACTACTTCATTCAAACATTAACTGTTAGTTGTAGTCATGTTTTAGTAAGTAGACAAAATACTTCGTTAAATATAGAAACTGAATCCCAGATCGCTTCTTTTGTATGTACGGGCTAGTCTCAGGACCTATTGTACATATTTCGAAACGATCTTGGAATTTCCAGGATTAATATCTTCTACATCTACATCCATACTCCGCAAGCCACCTGACGGTGTGTGGCGGCGGGTACCTTGAGTACCTCTATTGTTTCTCCCTTCTGTTCCAGTCTCGTATTGTTCGTGGAAAGAAAGATTGTCGCTATGCCCCTGTGTGGGCTCTCTCTCTGATTTTATCCTCGTGGTCTCTTCGCGAGATATACGTAGGAGGGAGCAATATACTGCTTGACTCCTCAGTGAAGGTATGTTCTCGAAACTTCAACAAAAGCCCGTACCGATCTACTGAGCGTCTCTCTTGCAGAGTCTTCCACTGGAGTTTATCTGTCATCTCTGTAACACTTTCGAGATTACTAAATGATCCTGTAACGAAGCGCGCTGCTCTCCGTTGGATCTTCTCTATCTCTTCTATCAACCCTGTCTGGTACGGATCCCACACCGGTGAGCAGTATTCAAGCAGTGGGTGGACAAATGTACTGTAACCTACTTCCTTTGTTTTCGGACTGCATTTCCTTAGGATTTTTCCAGTGAATCTGTCTGGTATCTGCTTTACCGGCGATTAATTTTATGTGGTCATTCCATTTTAAATCACTCCTAATGCCTACTAAATGATCCTGTAACGAAGCGCGCTGCTCTCCGTTGGATCTTCTCTATCTCTTCTATCAACCCTGTCTGGTACGGATCCCACACCGGTGAGCAGTATTCAAGCAGTGGGTGGACAAATGTACTGTAACCTACTTCCTTTGTTTTCGGACTGCATTTCCTTAGGATTTTTCCAATGAATCTGTCTGGCATCTGCTTTACCGGCGATTAATTTTATGTGGTCATTCCATTTTAAATCACTCCTAATGCCTACTCCCAGATAATTTATGGAATTAACTGCTTCCAGTTACTGACCCGCTATATTGTAGCTAAATGATAAAGGATCCTTCTTTCTATGTATTCGCAGCACATTACACTTGTCTACATTGAGATTCAATTGCCATTCCCTGCACCATGCGCCAATTGTTGCAGATCCTTCTGCAGTTCAGTATAATTTTCCATTGTTACAACCTCTAGATATACTACAGCATCATCCGCAGAAAGCCTCAGTGAACTTCCGACGTTATCCACAAGATCATTTATTTTGAATAGCAATGGTCCTACAACACACCCCTGCGACACAACTGAAATCTTTGTCCATGCCACCCGTTATAAACGTTTGATTCTCCCAGCCTGTATCTGGTAAATTAAAATCTCCACCCAGAACTATAACATGGTCAGGAAATCTACTCGAAATATTTTCCAAATTTTCCTTCAGGTGTTCTGCCACAACAGCTGCTGAGCCAGGGGGCCTGTCTATTCCGACAGGCAAAAGTCGTTGAGATTCTCGATTCCCGGGTTGGAAGAACTGTCTGTATACATGATTAAGTTGGTATGGAACCCTCAGTTCGTGAGTCCTAATCACATTTTTTTCAGCAATGGTACAAGATCCTATTGACTACCAATCAGGATTTATATGCAATGATCTCCAGAAAGACACTGACAGACTTCGATATCATAGGTGGCCTTGCCCTATGTAGAAGTCCATAAATTATCTTGTCCAGCTGTAGTGAGTACGTTAGGAAGATGCAGCAGGTGACGCAGTAGCAGAGAGTAGCAGTTACTGCTGCCTGGGTGACAACAGTTTGACAGGGGGGCTCTGAACAGCATGCTACTGTGCAGGTGGTGCGCGCCGTGTCCGAAGGCAACCAGGCGGCTGAGACGCTCTTCTCGGGCGTGACGGCCAGCTACGAGCAGCTGCGTTCCGAAGTGCAGGCGCTCGCCAAGGTGGAGAGGGTGCTCATTCAGACGGCCGACAACGTGCTCGACACCAAGCGCCGCATTGAGTACGGCGTCCATCAGATCCTGCTGCAGGTGGGTGCTCCGCTCCCAGACCTACCTCCCCCTTACCTTACGTTACCTTACCTTTACTCATCCGTTTAACCTAACATATCTCACCTGGACTCTTCATTCTGAAGCTTTACTTGAATCACACCTTACGTCAGCTTAACCTCCACCTAACCAGACCTCTGTTTGTTTTTTCAACGCTTCGTTTTGTTGCATGTCATACAAAATATCCTACCGATATTGAGTGCCTGTGTTATTCTGAATTACGCTGCAAAATTTCTTCGGACATGCACACTGCGGTGACTACAGCCGTTATGAAATACAATGAATGTATTCGCAGTTGCAAATAAGGACAACCATCATCTGTATAATGCATTGAGGACGATGAAAATTTGTGCCAGACCGGACTCGAACTCGGGTCTCTCCTTTTATCGAGAATTGTCGCCTCACCTTCTGGTTATCGGAGCACGACGCATGGCCGTGAGCCTCGCCCAGATAACCAACTGGAGACGCGACCGCTCTCGATAAGCGGGAAATCCGGGTTCGAGTCCGGTCTGGCACAAGTTTTCAACGTCCTCAATCCCTTATACAGCTGACGGTTGTCCATATACGCAACTGCGAATACATTTCTTTTAAAATATCCTAAGTGCTCGTACAGTTCTACAGAGATGTCCCAAATTATTGTAATGTTTCCTTTACTTCACGTCTATGGTCACAAATTTCGTGTCATCAGACTACCGGTTTCGGTCTATAATGACCATCTTCAGATCTGCAGAAAAACTTGGGAAAAACACAAATACACTAGCAGTTTGTCTACAGCTTAAAACAATAAAATAGACCACAATGAGAAGTATTATTGATATATATGTGCATGTGTGCGCTTTAAATATGAAGAGGCATACCTGTTTTATAAAAACATTTCCTAACGCGCTGGAACCATAGTGTCATCGTCAAATGCTAAACACAAAATCAGCACCAGCATCGTCAAATATATTTATAAATAATAGTATATACAATAGTCATCTTGTCAGCAGCACTGCTGTTCGAAACAAACTGCCGTACAGTAGCCACAAAATGTTTGGGTTGCAAGTTCGCCAGATGTCGTTAGCGTAGGCGTACACACATTGTTGAATGATTAATTGTCCAGTAGTTGTGACCATAGACGTCAGGTAAAGGAAATGTGTTCTATATTCGGGTCAATGTTCAATTCGCGACCATGTCACAGCTTGTGAAAATATTGTAATGTTTATGCTGGGCTGAAAGGTGCTCAAAGTTGCTGAAGATGTGTTCATTCGGTTTCAAAGGCCTAAAGGCGTTAAGTTAGGAGACGTCCATTAAATACGTTAGCTCAAAATGGGGGTACGGAAGGGGAGATGTGCCCGGCAAAATCTCACCAAACTTCATTTAAATGTGTGGCACGGGGGGGGGGGGGGGGGGGGGCAGCAATGATCATCTTACCTCAACTTTTCCATTCAGAGAATATACATTACTAAAATGGTTAAAATTTTGTTTCATAAAATTAATCCCAAGCGTAGAAAATATTAAGCGCCCGCAATCTTTATGGCCACTCTGTACTGGATTGAGGGCCTTATACATGTTCGTCCCCAGGATACCCCGATTTGAAACAAGTGCCGCACAAGTGGCAGATTTAATTCGAGGACTTCTCTGCCGCGCCACTCTAAAACTCTACGTCCTAGTCAGTAAGTCAGTCGCGATATTTTTGTAACACATATAAATCCGATATTACTGCATTCAATATCAATTTGTATCAAAACTTTTAGAAGCGTACGTTAAGCGGCAAGCCGACAAGTTGAAGAACACGTGTTAGCAGAAATTTAATTGTTTGTGGTAGGAAGCTATGCTGAAGCTCATTGACAGAATTCTCGTACTGGTCGTGTAAATCAGGAAACTGAAAAGTCACGTACACACAGCGATCAAAGGAAGGTACCAACAAGGTCCAGTGACATTTGATGTATGTAATACGCTAGTAAATGGTCAGTTTTTTAGAGACCATTCAAACGGTTAACACTATTTACACAGAGCCTTTTTGCCTGTCTGTCTCTGGCTGTCTGTCTGTCCGTCCGAATACTACTCTTGATTGACACGTTTATAAGAATAACGTTTTATTAAAGGTTTTAATCAATATTTAAAATAAATAAGAAAATTTCATTTTTACATATTTTTAACCAACTGCTGTGTTATTCTCACGTGGGGGTGGAGCGAGGAGGGGGTTGGGGGGGGAGAGGGGTGTCCTACCACACCTAACCAAATCTCACCAAAAGGAGAGGCGCGGTCCAAATTTTAAAGAACACCTCTCAAGTAATTAATGGACTTCACCCTATTTGTACGTTTAGTGAGAGCAGATGCCTAGGCTAAGACCGTGCTGTGAGCCCTACCAGAGGAAATTTTGCGACAACTAAATGCAAAAATAGCATTTTAAAGAAATTGTCGAATTTTTGCGGTGCGGGCCTCTTTTTGGCGCGTGCTAGAGTCTCGCATTACCGGTAAGCGAGACGGGGAGAGCACAACCGAAATGGATGTGATACCCGCACCAGGTCTCGTGGCTCGGGATAGGAAACATGAACGGAGGCTTGGTAATGTTTGACTGCAAAGAGGTGGCTACAAACAGCACAGATTCCCCATTCGTAGCGCTTCTAACTGTAATCACGAATTGTGAGGAAGCAGCTGCATTAAAAATATATATTTCCGTTGGTTTTAAATGAAAACCGCAAGTCTACTGGGTAGGTGTCGTGCATAAACTGCTCAACATTTTTGGGTTTTCAGTCGTGAACAACTCGTTTGAAGAAAACTAGTTGTAAGAAATCCCACACTGACACAGCTCCTTCAGGTCTACCGGCAGTAACGATCTACTGGCAGTAACGAGAAATAGTATTAAAGCAAAATGTGCTATAATGAGAGGTAAAGATATGAGAGCTTTTAATGCCGTTTTTGGTGAAGGCTTCAAAGAACTGGGCCAAGAGTTTATAGATCTACAGTAGCGACAATAAGTATTTTCGCCGCAAGGGTGTGCGCCTTGCGTTTTCCTGCCTATCCAGCACGTCTTGGCTGACTGTGCAATGGCAAGCATCCATACAAACACATGTATCAGGATTCAGCGTAGTGGCGGTAAGTACAACACTGACAGTGCTGTTGTAGTCCATCCAAAAGTATTTTGACACTGTGGTTTATTGTCGGGAAACAAATGGCTACGCCAGTATTCCGCCGAATACCTTTGGTTTACATTAGCCTTTGTTTTGTTTTTACGCAGTTCGCGACATACCGATGGTCATTAAGCATTCAGCAGACCTCAAAGATGCGGTAATTTTCGTCCTACAGCAAAGCAAGTTTTGGTTTGTCGACACAAATTGTGAAAGTCTGGAACAAGGAGAAACGATTCACAGGAATCAAAGATAATAAACAAAGAATGGGTCGGCCCAGCAATGTCGACCTCCGAACGAATAATCTCATAAGGAGGATGTCAAAGAATGACCCAAAGAAGACTGCCGTTGACATAAACAGAGAGCTGCGTGAACTACACAACGTTGAAATATGGGACAGTACCGTAAAACGGATCCTCGGAGAGTCTAATCCTCATAGCTGCTGCCCTATCAAAAACCCACTGACGTCGGCAATGAAAAGGAAAGCTCGACTTGAGTGTACCAGAGCGCGTAAGGATGGACACCTCAACAGTGGTCGCGTGTGCTCTAGAGCGATGAAAGTAACTTTAATTTGTTTTCTTTCGATTGGATTCGGTATGTTCGACGACCGTTCAATGCAAGAAACGATGCCCGTTACCAAGTACCCAAGTGGTGATGAGAACGTCGTGATGGGGGGATGCTTCTCCCTTTCAGGAGTCGGCCCTCTGGTGCCTATTGAAGGGAATATGGATCGCTTCAAATATTTTGAAATCTTGAGGATGCACATGTTGCCACATGCCAAAGATAAAATGGGACGAAACTGGGAATTTCAGCACGACAATGATCCTAAGCACACCTCTGCCCATGGAACAGACATTTTGAGAAGGATGTGAGTAAGGATGCTTAAGTGCCCCAGCCGAAGCCCAGATCTCACCCGTATTGAACATCTGTGGGATGAATTCGAACGAAGGCTAAGGAACGAAAATTCCCCAGCCACGATCAGCTGTAGCAATTTTTGGTTAAAGACCGTAGAAAATCCCCCTGCGTCATTTGGCTGCTCGCTATGACTCCGTATCATAGCGCTAAGCGGCTGTAAATAAAGCGAAAGGTTACGCAATCATGCACTAATGGCTGTGTATACTAATTTGACTTCCGCAAGTCTTGTAAGATGTAATATGACTTTGACAATCTACTGTAATTTTGTGAAATTATTGTGATGTCGCCAGTTATGGAACACAGTGGTCCTTGTTTTGTGATATTAGCGCATTTGCGCTGTAAATCAAGCTACATAACAGTTGTAAAGATTTTCCGCTGAGTAAGATGTTTTTCTTATGAAAATGTGTTTTTCAAAATACTTTTTGTCTCTACTGCAGGTGGGCATTATGGAGGAGTTAGAGTTTCAGATGTGATGCCACGTCCCTCTGGTACAAGTAGGCATGAAACGGGCTCATATTATTCGAAACAGCACGGTGCCTTCTGTCATTACGGAAGTTTTGAAAACGGCATCTGCTGCGATAGTTGGAGCTTACAAGTCTATACAACTCATTAGGTAGCAACGAAAGGAAGCAAACCCACAACATTCTGCAGGGCCACCTCAAGCAAAATTGGGAGTATATTCGTTTATGTGTTATTAGACAAGTATGCCGACCTCCACTGAAAATAAAGGAATTAATGCGTCCAGTGAAAGACGGCCTGGATTCGAGTGTACCTGCTGTCTGGAGTGTTGATTGTCAATGGACAGCCCACAATCAAAATAGATGGCACACCAAGAACAGAAATATTGAGATTCCAGCGATAGCAGAACAGCCTCACAGAAGAGCACAAGATAAACTTTGAGGAAACGAAAGTCCTCTCCCAGGTATCGACTTGTGTACTGTGTAGCAAACTGGGGACCTAGAAACGACGGAGAGGCTTCGTCCCGCCGTAGGCCTCAGTGGTTCACAACCCCATAATAGGCCACAGCAGTCCACCCACCCCACCGCCGCCCCTTGCCGAACCCACCAGGGTTACTGTGCGGTTCGGCCTCCAGTGGACCCGCCCCAGGAACGTCTCATACCAGACGAGTGTAACCCCAAATGTTCGCGTGGAAGAGTAATTATGGTGTACGCGCACGTGGAGACAGTGTTTGCGCAGCAATCACCGACCGACTTAGTGTAACTCAGGCGGAGTAAGGGGAACCAGCCCGCATTCGCCGAGGTAGATGGAAAACCGCCTTAAAAACCATCCACAGGCTGGCCGACACACCGGACCTCGACACAAATCCGCCGGGCGGACCCGTGCCGGGGACCGGCATGCCTTCCCGCTCGGGAAGCAGTGCGTTAGACCGCGCGGCTAGCCGGGCGGGTTAGGTATCGACTTACTAGCATTATGTAATTTACATCTAGACCAATACTCTGCAAGCCACCTGACGGTATTTGGTGGAGGGTATTCCTGTTATCACTAACTTATCCCCCCTTCCCTGTTCCACATGTGAATGGCGCGTCGGAAGAACGATTGTCGCTAAGTCTCTGTTTTAACTTCAATTTCTCGAGTTTTCTCATCGTGGTTATTTCATGAGATGTATGTGGAAGGAATCAATAGACTGGTGAACAGTAGTCAGGAATCGGTCAAACAAGTTCCTTGTAAGCCGTTTCTTTCGTTTATGAGTTAAATTTTCTTAAGATTCTTCCTATGACTCTCAGTCTGGCATCTGTTTTTCCTACTATTTGTTTTATGTGATGATTCCACTTAAAGTCGTTCTCGATAGCTACTCCTAGATATTTTACGGTAGCTCCTGTTTCCGGCGATATACATTGATAGTAGAGTTTCTTTTTCTACAAATGCGCCATATGTTAAATTTATTTACTTTCAGGGACAACTGCCAGAATAATAAAACGACCGATTGAAATTAAAATGTGCAATAACAACTTTAACAGAGATGGAGGTTTTAAACTGAATTTTACCTGGAGACCAGCCGTTAAAAGAGATAGTCTTTAGAGAAATACACTCAAAATCGTAGCTTTTAAGGGGAGAGGTGATGCTGGAGTTGGTCTCAGTTCCCCTTCCGTTTTTCAGTTGGGACCCGGTGAATGGGGGAGGGCTCTCTGCCACATTGCCTATATCCTGTATTTGCCCGTACAGATCCTACCCTACAGGCGACGTCACACAGCCAATAGAAATTCGAATTCCTGGCGGCGTCACCCGACCAATAAGAAGCTTGAACGCTTCGCTCCCAGCAGACATTCATCTTCTGACGAAGAAGATGGTGGTGATCTTTGAAAGCTCGAGTTTTGCCTCCTATCTGACGCAGTCTCAACTACGAGAAGATTTTATATAAGGATGCCATCATCGTGAAAAACTTCGTTGTTATTAAATTCCTTGATTAAATTTGCATCATTCTGCTAATGAAAGCGATGTCGGCGTTTGTTGAATTAATCCACATTCATGTCCATAACCGTAGAGAGCATTTGGTCAGTAATAGGTACCTACGTAACATTCCGACACGTGACATAGTGATATGGATACAAGAATTATCAGAACACTGGTCGTGCCTCTCGGGTAGGGTTTATATTGTGTACAGTCCTTTCGCCAAAAACGTAGATAATGTCAAAAAGAGTTTTGGCATCTTCACGTGGCTGTACGGGATGCACAAAGGTTCCCCATAACACAGAAGAAGTCGTCCAGCACGTCTCGCAGTACTGCTAACCATTGCTGGACAGACACCTTCTAGAGGTCAGCAATGGTTCTTTGATAGACCATGCCTCTTCAGTCGAATGTAGATCCTAGAGCTTGCCAGGCCCTCAAGACGCGTGTGTTCTCACGTTCATCTACTCGTCCTCAAAACACACGCGCGCACACACATACACACACACACACACACACACACACACACACAGAGAGAGAGAGAGAGAGAGAGTGTCAATAAAGCAACACAGTGTGGTGGGCATTAGCAAGAGTCAGATGGAGACCAGTTCCACTTGCATCATGTAAAGAGAATACATACTGTTGTGAGAGACCATTCCCAAAAATTGCATCTGTCACAGTACTCCTAGGGAACTTCTACGTGTTCCTAACATGATACACCCCTAGATGAGAACAGCTGCAACCAAATCGGCCTTTTTACCCAAAAGACTTTTTGTCTTGTGACGTGTCCTTTGAGAGCCGCAGATGAACAGACTGATATAGTCACTCTCCCAGTTGCACTGCGGCTCGCCGCAGTACTGTACTCTACCGTATTCACCCAGAGTTCAATGACAGATTGCTAGAAAACAAATTTTCCCTGCCACATGACGCCTTTTAGTGAAGGGAAGTCACTTAGCTAGTAGCCTAGCATACACATCAACCACTCGAAGTGGGTAATAGACTGTTTGAATGGATGTTTAAGACTCAGAGGCTGCCACGAAGATATTGGCAGAGGAGAGGAGGAAATGGACAGAGATGATGGAGTAATACAGCAAAAGCAACAGGAAATACTACATGGGATAGTGGCGGGAAACAGGAAAGTTGTGAATGACAATCTCACTATTCCGGATGTAAATGTTAAGAAGAAATTGAAAGTCATGTGGAAAGATCACTTCAAATCAGTTTTAAATCTAGATTGGATAGGTGAGGAGGAGAGGCCCAATGAGGACTTGAGTAACGACAAGGAAAAGAAGTAGAATCAGCACTGTGCGGTATGAAAGGAGGAAAGGCACCAAGTATAAACGAGGTGTCAGCAGAAATAGTAACAAATAGCTGGCGCTATAGGGTGGCGCTAGTGGACTTTTTCCTTAGTGATCCAAGTTGACTGTGACGGAAAAAGAGTATAACTACTATTTAATCTGCTTATATCAATAAATACATTTGATTTTAGTAATAAAACTCTACATTCATACAGCGCAAAATTGAAACTTTTTAAAAACTTGATACAGTTTTACCAAAATATTTATTAAGTAGCAATAATAAATTTGAAAAGTTGTCCTATTCTAAGCTGTTTTTTATATTGCTAAAGAATTGCTTAATTTTAAGAATGGTTTTAAATGGTTGCTGCTCTAGCTGATCCTTGAAGCGTCAGATGTTAACTGACTAAACGATTGTTTATTAAGTGTCCAATATAGGTAAACAGATGTGCTATTGTGTACTGTATTTGTACCATGTAACAAGCATCCATCAGCAATATGTACAGGGTGATTATAATTAAAGTTAAACTCTCAGAACACTGTAGAAATAACACCACTGGTCAGAATGACGTCAAATTGCAACGGAATATTATCGGAGAAGGGGGAAAACGTATGGCAGAAGAAAAATAAATAGTTACAAAATGTAGCGATAGATGGCGCTGTAAGCATCATAATTTAATAGTGGTCGACTACAAATGACAAATGAATCATACAACAATGCCTAAGGTGTACATTTGATGTTAAACAAACTGTACTACCCAGTGTGCATTGATGTACAGGTGTGATACTGTTAGTTACGTAAGCCCATCCACCACAGAAAGGTCATACAACATCGGATGGGAAAAATCGGTTTTTAATTGTACTGAGGCCAAAAACCGCATAAAAAGCATAAATAAAAATCAAATTGGGTTATTAATTTCCGTGTGACTGGCGCAAAACATGTTCAGTAGGCTGTCCACCGTTTTTTGCAATAAGTTGAAATCGAGAAACAGCATGTTCCACAACTGATTGAAGTGTTTCCGCGGTCACGTTCAGAATGTGTTGTGCAATGCGTGCCTTCAATGCAGCTAAGTTTGCAGTCAGAACACTGAACGCAACAGCTTTCAGATAGTCCCACGGCCAGAAGTCACACTGATTAAGATCAGGTGATCGGGACGGCCAGGCTGTAGGGAAATAGCGGCTGATAATTCTAGCATTTCCGAAATGGCGCTTCAGCAGCTGCTTAACTGGATTTGCAACGTGCGGAGGTGCGTCATCTTGCATAAAAATGATTCCATTCACACATACACGCTGTTGAAGAGCTGGATTGACGTGGTTGCGCAAAAGACACTCATAGCGCTTATCAGTGATGCTACAGGTAATGGGACCGGAAGCACCTGTCTCTTCGAAAAAATATGGCCCTATGATAAATAAGCCCGTAAACCCGCACCACACAGTGGCCTTTTCAGGATGAAGTGATACTGTTTGATTTGCTTGTGGATTTTCCGTTACCCATATTCGACAGTTCTGTGTATTGACATATCCTGTCAGATGGAAGTGGGCTTTGTCTGCCCACAAAATCTTCCACAGTTAATCATTGTCCACTTCCATGCGAGCAAGAAATTCTAAAGCAAAGGTATCTCTTGCTGGCAGGTCAACAGGAAGAAACTCATGCAAAAAAAAAAAAAAAAAAAAAAAAAAAAAAATGCTAAAATGTGTGTGAAATCTTATGGGACTGGACTGTTAAGGTCATCAGTCCCTAAGCTTACACACTACTTAACCTAAATTATCCTAAGGACAAACACACACACACACATGCCGGAGGGATGACTCGAACCTCCGCCGGGACCAGCCGCACAGTCCATGACTGCAGCGCCTAGACCACTCGGCCAATCCCGCGCGGCCAACTCGTGCACATAGGCAATTTTGAATAGGTAGCACAGAAGGATGTTTCGTGGGATTTTTCGCACCGTGATCCCGGATATGTCCAATTTTCGGGCAATTTTCCACGCACTACCTCTTTTGCACACCACCACTCGCCTCTTCCTCCATTGCTGTGGCCACTATTTCCACTGACATCGAATCAATTTGTTTCCTCCCTCTACCAGGTTGCACACCAAAAGAAACTGTGTTTTCAAATTCCCGAATCATTTTCTCCAGACCCACGGTAGTCATCGGACCAACGCCTTTTTTCAACCCCTTCAGTGTCCGGAACTTCTGCTGAGTGACGTGTGCACAGTCATCATTCTTGTAATACAGCTTTACAAACAGAGCGCGATCCTGCATTGAGACAGTCATGGCAAACGTCGGAGACGAGTAAGGAGGAAAAGCCGCGTACCCTGTAACCTCCCCCTCACTTATCGACCTTAATGACAGTAAAAAATTAAACCGCGTCTACCTAATGGAAATTTGGGAAAAGCAATCGCCACCGAAGTTAATACGTCGGTAAAGAGGGAGGAAAGGGTTACATCTAAATAAAAGGAAAAATGCAAATGAAATTGGTGGAAATTAATTTTGAGAAGAGGGTAAAATTAATAAAGAAAGTAAATGTGCGGTCGTTACGTTAACAATTAACTGGCGTTAATTTGATATTTGAGTTTTGGGGGAAATTACGGTCGCCAGTCCTATGGACAACTACTATAATAACTGGAAAAGAAAGGTTATTGAGCCAGCCCGGGTGGCCGAGCGGTTCTAGGCGCTACAGTCTGGAACCGCGCGACCGCTACGGTCGCAGGTTTGAATCCTGCCTCGGGCATGGATGTGTGTGATGTACTTAGGTTAGTTAGGTTTAAGTAGTTCTAAGTTCTAGGGGACTGATGACCTCAGAAGTTAAGTCCCATAGTGCTCAGAGCCATTTGAACCAACCAAAGGTTATTGAACATATAATTAGCACTAAAAGCGTGGGAACTGAAGGTTGACACATGTTGTGTGAAAACTGGATGTTTGTCAGAAGTAATTAATTTCGCTACACTCTGACTTAATTTAGCAAAAGATTTAATAAAACCGGAACATTGAAAGTTAATTTAGTGGCTGAAATTAATAGTGAGCTTTGTTTCTGAAGCTCTACGAAATTCAGTAAAATAAGGTTAGTCTTGGGCTACCTCAACAATCATTTCAAAAGCTACTTGAATCTACGCAATTTAGAAATAAGAGATTTAACTTTGAACTTGAATTAAATGATTCTGAACAATTAACAATAGTATAATTTAGTACGTACCAAGCTGAGCTGCAGTCACAGGTAAGCTAAAATATGGTAACAAAACTCGCACTCTTAATTTGTGCTTGTGTAATCTAAATATTGTAGCCAGCTATGAATACCTTAACTGAACTTTGAAATCAAAGCAGTGAAATCGAATGATATTACTTTATTGCTGGCGTTTGAATTTCAACGACACTCGGGTTCATTCCGGAAAAGGAAGGGACCATGCTTGGTAATGCAATTGGGACAATGAGCAACAAAGGTTCATGCTAAGTTGCTGTAATTATGTGAGGCAAATGGAACAATTTTAAAAGCTGAGGTCTGCCATACAGTTCTAAAACTTTACGTGCTTCCAGTCTTCCTTGTTGGTTGATTGAAGGTTTGGAGTCGTCGGTCGAGGAGGTGGCGACAGTCACTCATTGTCGGCCGTCACTGTTGCAGAAGCTGGATGTTCGCGCGCCTTCTTCTCGACACGGTCACCAGGCGAAACGGGCTCTTGATGAGCGCCAGCTAATGCTTCCCGTCCGCGACACCGTGTCAGAAACTATCTTAGCAAGTCGAGCGCAATTACATGCTGCCAAACCCCGAAAGCGCGGCAACTCGCGGGAGCGTCACACAACACACCTGCTCCACTGCCCTACTCCAGCCAGACTCTCTCTGCCCGCGCTCCATGCGGCAGAGTTAACACTACCAAAGATCCTAAACACTTTGGTTCTCCACACGACCTATCGATGTAATCGTTCGATAGCATAGTTTTCCCTAGGCAAGACCCAGCGTAAAATTACGAATAATATTTACAAAACAAACCAATTATACATCGACATAAATGCATAAATATATATATACAAATAGTAAAACAATTACAATATATAAAGACACAGAAATGTCATATCTTCAAGTAACAAAATAAGGAAAAAATTTATAGTACAATAGATGGAAATAGGAGGATATGCATTTCCAGCTTTACAACCCGGCGTGTTTATAGCAATATCAATGGATCGTGCGCATGACAGGTGTTTTCATTTACGTATTCTGACACATACAGCGCCATCTATTGATCAATTTTCACACTATATTTTTTCTTCTGCCATACGTTTTCCCTCTTCTCCAATAACATTCCGTTGCAATTTGACGTCATTCTGACCAGTGGTGTTTTTCTACAGTGTTTTGAAAGTTTAACTTTAATTATAGTCATCCTCTATATAGACATGGCCTTTTGGACAAGGTGCTGTGAGTTTTTAAATATTTTACCGATGACAAACGTTTATAATGTGCTGAGTTTATCCTCTTGAATCTTGTGCATGAGGTTCAGCGTAAAGTGAACATGTTTTGCAACAAAAAAATGTTTAAAACTTGAAGAAGACAACTAAGACTGTTGAAACCGATTGTCTTGAATAAAAAATATTTTGTGCGATCATGGCTTTTGAATGGTTTTTAACAATTAAAACAGATCGCCCCTTCAATGCTCTCAGAATGAGAAAATTCAATCAAGATTATCTAACTCAACATGGGAAAGCATATGTTTGCCACAACCTGGAGCCTTATTGCTTAATGAGGGTATACTCTACTGTCAATGAGCAGTTCAGTATTCAGCAGTACATACTATGCTTCACGCATGGTGTAGATGTTGTATTCTCTGTAGAGCTGTACCATGGGAAGCAAGGAGAGGATGTTGGTTGGTGGCCGGTATCCTCGTTCCATAACACAAACTGCATGCAATTAATAACTGGGTTCTTTATTCATAAAAAAGAGAGTTTCCATGTGCTGTGGTACAAGCTCTCTTCTGTATAGACCACGTAGCCTCAATACTGTTGAAGTAGGAGCCCGCTGTGTTCACTATAAGTTTGCTATGTGCTGCCTGTCTCTGTGCTAGAGGCCAAGTCTGCGGCTCCGTCTCGGTGACACGCTGGAATTCACACAGCATACAGCCTCGAACTAACTGAACTAACTGGAACGAACTAACTGACTAACTCGAACGAACTGGCCCGTCGGTCCGCAGCGGCTATCTTAAATACTGGCGGCGGAGATGACGTTGGCATCGCATTTCCAGCGAGTCTTGTCGTTGGCCTCCGTTGATACTCTCGTAACCTCTATGCCACATGGAGTGCTGGCGCCAGCGTACACCAGCACAATAGAGCCATAAATAGAGGCAGGATGGCACCTACCGTTCTATGTAGTATCAGGCACTGGCTGCAGACACCAACGTACCTGCGTCTGTTGCTACGTGACTCCATTACAAGCTGTTTCTCGCAGACAGATGGGCTGAACACCATTATGTGCACATAGCTCTTTTTTCTTTGCACACATTATGACTACTACTTCATACACTAGAATCACGGGCACCTATCATGACTGGCGGGCAAGAAACGCCACTTATGCCTTTCCAACTGGCCGCTATATCGCTGTATCCCAAACCAGGACAAATATCTCGCTCGAATCTTTGACATAATGCTTATGAAAGTTATAAGGGTGTAGGTATGATAATGTCAACCATGGCGCAGTCTTGTCGTTGGCCTCCGTTGATACTCTCGTAACCTCTATGCCACATGGAGTGCTGGCGCCAGCGTACACCAGCACAATAGAGCCATAAATAGAGGCAGGATGGCACCTACCGTTGTATGTAGTATCAGGCACTGGCTGCAGACACCAACGTACCTGCGTCTGTTGCTACGTGACTCCATTACAAGCTGTTTCTCGCAGACAGATGGGCTGAACACCATTATGTGCACATAGCTCTTTTTTCTTTGCACACATTATGACTACTACTTCATACACTAGAATCACGGGCACCTATCATGACTGGCGGGCAAGAAACGCCACTTATGCCTTTCCAACTGGCCGCTATATCGCTGTATCCCAAACCAGGACAAATATCTCGCTCGAATCTTTGACATAATGCTTATGAAAGTTATAAGGGTGTAGGTATGATAATGTCAACCATGGCGCAGTCTTGTCGTTGGCCTCCGTTGATACTCTCGTAACCTCTATGCCACATGGAGTGCTGGCGCCAGCGTACACCAGCACAATAGAGCCATAAATAGAGGCAGGATGGCACCTACCGTTCTATGTAGTATCAGGCACTGGCTGCAGACACCAACGTACCTGCGTCTGTTGCTACGTGACTCCATTACAAGCTGTTTCTCGCAGACAGATGGGCTGAACACCATTATGTGCACATAGCTCTTTTTTCTTTGCACACATTATGACTACTACTTCATACACTAGAATCACGGGCACCTATCATGACTGGCGGGCAAGAAACGCCACTTATGCCTTTCCAACTGGCCGCTATATCGCTGTATCCCAAACCAGGACAAATATCTCGCTCGAATCTTTGACATAATGCTTATGAAAGTTATAAGGGTGTAGGTATGATAATGTCAACCATGGCGCATATGCCCGCCCCCCCCCCCCCCCCCACACGCCTCAATTCCTGATCATGACTTCTTTACTTATTGGATTGGTGCCTGGGTTAATCTGCGAGAGGTGACCAGGGATCCCCCTTACTTTTTGCAGACCTGACAAAGTTAAAAAAAATCGGTTTTATAACAGTTTAGAAAGACATAAGGTTTTTAGTAATTTTATCAGCTGCATTACTAAAGATCTGTTTTTTTTTTTAAAAAAAAACACCTTATCTCCAACCTATCAGAGGCAGTATTATAGGACAAACGTTACAGGTCCACCGCGATAGCCATCTGGCGATAGGAGACAGCAGTTCTAAACTGCCTTGAATCCGTGCGTGCACATTGTACTGTCCTTATTGACATCTGTGGCCAGCACGTACCTTCAGGTGCTCATATTGGTGCTTTTACTTGTTTTTCAGCGAGTAAACTTTCATAAGTGCAGTATTTAAAGAAAAGCAACATTTTTTGCCGGTAGACTTTCTTCTACACAAGCTGTTTGCAAAAAAACATTCTTAGCACCAATACTGATTACTTCGTATTCCAGAAATGGAATGGACCAAACAAGTGTTAAGCGTCCTATGGCTGTCGAAAATAGGTGTCTGATCCTCACGACCCTCTTTATCACAACAAGGCATGCTGGCAGTCGTTTATTTCTGGGTAAACGTACATAAACTTTACATGTGTGATTTTCAATTTGTATAGGTAGCGCCTTAATAGACGAAAGTTCACGTTTGATTTGATTGCATGCCAGGAGGGAGAAAGTGGCAGTAATTGGTGAGAGAGTTCCTTTATACAATGAATAAACGAATGGGTTAATTCTTACTTCCGACTAGTTGAAATTGCCTCCTACATTACTGTGTCACTTCAGCAAATTCCTTCCTGTATCATCAACAAGCCACGTCCATTCTCACGAAATTCAGAAATTCCTGTGGATCTTTGGGCATGAGTTCCTTCATTAATAGGGAATATGTGCTCCTGCTTTCGTCCCTTCTTCCCAGCCAGCGGCGAACTCAATAACGTCTGGCTCTTCACCGTCGTCGCCTTCTAATCCTGTGGGTTATAGAAAAAATCATATGGCCCTGAGCACTATGGGACTTAACGTCTGAGATCATCAATCCCCTGGACTTAAAACCACTTAAATCTAACTAACCTAAAGACATCACACACATCCGTGTCAGAGGCACGATTCGAACTGCGACCGTAGCTGCAGCGCGGTTCTGGACTGAAGCGCCTAGAACCGCTCGGCCACAACGGTCGGCCAGTGGGTTATAGACATTGCCAGGTCAATGGTTCCAGAAACAACTTGTCCTACATATGCAAAATTTTGTATAAACGTAAATTAAACGTACATTTGTGCAACGAAGTGTCATAATATAAAAGGAATAATTGTGTCCATAATTCAGGACAGTAATAACGAAATTCCTTGATAGCTACCTACATAAGAGACCAACAGCTATTTATTCGTAATAAATAGGAATCTCGAGCGCTCAGAAATTTTTAATTCGAATGAACGACTTTACAAGAAATCGCCGGCCGGAGTGGCCGAGCGGTTCTAGGCGCTACAGTCTGGAGCCGCACTGACGCTACGGTCGCAGGTTCGAATCCTGCCTTGGGCATGGGTGTGTGTGATGTCCTTACGTTAGTTAGGTTTAAGTAGTTCTAAGTTCTAGGGGACTGATGACCTCAGCAGTTAAGTCCCATAGTGCTCAGAGCCATTTGAACCATTTTACAAAAAATCAGACATCCCCATTCGAATTTCAAGTCTTATTTCTGTCTAGCGCGCATGCGCGGATTCGCGCCGTTAACATCCTGCGTGTATCGTATTATTGGGCGACCAGTCTGTAATTCCAAACATGTAAGATTGGGGCGTTGCTGCAGACGTGTACTCCTTAGATGCACCGCGTAATATGGACTTTAGGGTTTTGCTACAGCGTTTTATTATTTCTGATTTCAAATTGATGAGCTGTTTTAATGTTTCTTCTGGTTTTCCTCCATTGGGCAGTCAGTTGAGGTGATGCGATCCACTTCGGCAACAGCTCATTAATAGACCAAGTGGTGTGGTCATTCGAAAATTCAAGAGGAATTCGGTAGGTTTGGATTTATGGCTTTCATGCTTAGCGTTTTAAAGGCTAATTTCTATCAAGGGAGTAAGCGATTCCATCTCCTCTGATCCTTACAATGATTGGCTGTCAATGTGGCCCTTAAATTCTTATTAATGTTTACCTGTGGGAGGTATTGGGATAGCAGTGAGTTGTACATCTACATCTACGTACATACTCCGCATGCCACCGTACAGTGCGTGGTGGAGGGCCCGCGTACTAGTACTACTACTACCACTACTACTTGTAGTACTAGTACTAGTTATTTCCTTTCCTTTTCCAATCGCAAATAGAGCGAGGGAAAAACGGCTGTCAAAAAGCATCCTCACGAGCCATAATTTCTCGCGTCTTATCTTTATGGCCCTTACGTGAAACGTGCGCTGCGAGAATTAGGATCGTTCTGCAGTCGGCCTCAAACACCGGTTCTCTAAATTTCCGCAATATTTTCTTGCGAAAAGAGCGTCATCTTCCCTCCAGAGATTCCCATTTGAGTTAACGAAGCGCCACCGTAATACTTGCGTGCTAATCAAACCTACCGGTAACAAGTCTAGCAACACTCCTTCGAATTCCTTCGATGTCTCCCCTTAATCCGGAATAGTGAGGATCCCAATCACTAGAACAGCACTCAGGAATGGATCGCACTAGCAATCTATACGCCGTCTCCTTTATGGACGAGTTACACTTTCCCAAAATTCTCCCAATAAAACAAAGCCGAGCATTCGCTTTCCATACTACCAATCTGACGTGTTCATTGCATTTCATATCGCTCTGCAAATTACGCCAACTAAAAAAATCTATGTGAGTGTGTCAAGTAGCACACCACTATTGCTGTATTCGAACATTACAGGATTGTTTTTCTTTCTCGACCGCACTAACTTACGTTTTTCTACATTTAGAACAAGCTGCCCGTCATCACAACAGCTAGAAATTTTCTCTAAGTCACTCAACAAAGACACCTTCCCGTGCACCGCAGATACCCTTGTCCTGATGAACACTCGTCATATCTGGGAATCTATTAAGTATGCTTGGACCTTCGCCAACTGTCTGCAGAGAGGCACCGTGTCAAAGGCTTTACGCAAATCTAAGAATATAGACTCTACCTGTTGCCCACCATCAATGGTTTGTAAGATACCATGTGAAAAAAGAGCAAGCTGCATTTCGTACAAGCGATGCCTACTAAATCTGTGTTGATTTGTGGACAGTACCTTTCGTGCCTCAAGGAAATTTATTATATTATAACTCAGAATGTGTTCTGATTTATTCTGATGCTGAATCCCCATGCCCGTACAAAATTGTTTGAACCCATGGAAAGTAAACTACACTACTGGCCATTAAAATTGCTACACCACGAAGATGACGTGCTACAGACGCGAAATTTAACCGACGGGAAGAAGATGCTGTGATACGCAAATGATTTGCCTTGCAGAGCATTCACATAGGGTTGGCGCCGGTGACGGCACCTACAACGTGCTGACATGAGGAAAGTTTCCAACCGATTTCTCATACACAAACAGCAGTTGACAGGCGTTGCCTGGTGAAACGTTGTTGTGATGCCTCGTGTAAGGAGGAGAATTGCGTACCATCACGTTTCCTACTTTTATAAAGGTCGGATTGTAGCCTATCGCGATTGCGTTTTATCGTATCGCGACATTGGTGCTCGCGTTGGTCGAGATCCAATGACTGTTAGCAGAATGTGGAATCGGTGGGTTCAGGAGCGTAATACGGAACGCCGTGCTGGCTCCCAACGGCCTCGTATCACTAGCAGTCGAGATGACAGGCATCTTATTCACATGGATGTAACGGATCGTGCAGCCACGACTCGATCCCTGAGTCAACAGATGGGGACGTTTGCAAGACAACAACCATCTGCACGAACAGTTCGACGACGTTTCCAGCAGCATGAACTATCAGCTCGGAGACCATGGCTGCGGTTACCCTTGACGCTGCATCACAGACAGGAGCGACTGCGATGGTGTACTCAACGACGAACCTGGGTGCACGAATGGCAAAACGTCATTTTTTCGGATGAATCCAGGTTCTGTTTACAGCATCATGATGGTCGCATCCGTGTTTGGCGACATCGCGGTGAACGCACATTGGAAGCGTGTATTCGTCATCGCCATACTGGCGTATCACCCGGCGTGATGGTATGGGGTGCCATTGGTTACACGTCTCGGTCACGTCTTGTTCGCATTGACGGCACTTTGTACAGTAGACGTTACATTTCAGATGTGTTACGACCCGTGGCTCTACCCTACATTTCAGCAGGATAATGCACGCGCGCATGTTGCAGGTCCTGTATGGGCCTTTCCGGATACAGAAAATGTTTGACTGCTGCCCTGGCCAGCACATTCTCCAGATCTCTCACCGATTGAAAACGTCTGGTCAATGGTGGCCGAGCAACTGGCTCGTCACAATACGCCAGTCACTACTATTGATGAATTATGGTATCGTGTTGAAGCTGCATGGACAGCTGTACCTGTACACGCCATCCAAGCTCTGTTTGACTCAATGCCCAGGCGTATCAAGGCCGTTATTACGGCCAGAGGTGGTTGTTCTGGGTACTGATTTCTCAGGATCTATGCATCCAAATTGCGTGAAAATGTAATCACATGTCAGTTCTAGCATAATATATATGTCCAATGAATACCCGTTTATCATCTGCGTTTCTTCTTGGTGTAGCAATTTTAGTGGCCAGTAGTGTAGGTAGCATCGTCTCTTATAACTCACTGTGGGAGGCCCAAAAACACTAAAAATATTCTGTAGATTATAAATTTAGAGTGTGAGCAACCATGATCGGAAAAGGCCAAGTGAACCTCGTCAAAGCGTCCACGCACACCAACCGTTCTCTACCTTGACCTACTAGGGCCAACAAAATGTTAAAAAAAGCTCTTTAGGAATGGGCGATCAATTGGCTTCAAAGAAAATAAGCTTACCCTGATATTTTCAGTTGGTCTGCACATCGTAGACACATTCAGATTCTCTATTCATGTCTTAATGTCTTTATTTGTTCTTTTCCAAATGAATTGTTGCCTGATTTTGACCCTCGTTTTGTAAACGTCTAAATGCCCCTCAATCAGTGGTTCGTGAAAATAAATAAAGAGGTCACCAATTCCGGTAGATTCACTATCTGTCACACTGCATGCAACAACAAACTACGTTATCTTTAATTAAATAAGGCTTCACACACTGTCCGTTCGAGAGACCTTTGATTTTCCCGAATGTTCAACAATATTTTAATATTATCTAATGTCTCCAAGCAATTGTGGAAACTCAGTTATTACTTAACTGATAGGTGGAATTTCCCCGGATACAGTTAGCTCATTGTGTGGTAACTACCTGTCTAATTCACGCTCAAACATTGGGCTCTGTCCATCAATTATTAGATTATTCAATCTCTCAGTATTATGCAACTTAAAACCAGGTCGTCGGTTTAAAGAGTAAATAGAGTGTGTCCGAGATGGTATTTGAATTTCTAGATTCCGAACAGTCTGCCAACGCTTGAAATCCAAATTATACACAGAATAACACTATAGAAATCGTTCAGTATTCTAGAAACATAAACAATCGGTTTTCTTCTCTCTTTGCTTTTTTGTTTAAAATAGTCCCTATTCTTACAGCCAGAGCACCAGTCTGGGATATAAATGTCGGATTAAAACCAGTAGGTATCAGAACCGGTATTGTCATTAATGCCTGCTTTAACGCCGTAAAAGATGCTTCTCTCGAGGGACACCGTTCAAATGTTCATCCTTTTCCGCACAATTCGTTCGATGGTGGAGCCTTATCTGCAAAACTCGGAACAAATTAACGAAATAAATTGGCCATACGAGTTAACCTGGGAACCGCCTTCCTATCCTTAGGGACCGGCGACTAACAAAAAGCTTTAACACGATCTGGATCAACGGTTATGCCCTCGGTCCCGGCTCTAAGAGGCGCCGTCAGACTTAACCTTGCGTGGATTCGCAATTATTCTGGCTCTCCTCACTCTCTAAAAGACTCACACAAACGGTGGAAATGCTCACCCTGACTATAAACCACTAAATTGTCTGTATAGTGATAAACAAACTGTAACTTAATGTCGGAAAATGTGCTGTCCATCAATTGAGAAAGTACAGACGCGCCCGTAGAGAGTCCAAAACGAACTCTATAGGGTTTAAAGATGTTCCAGTTTTGGCAAACTCTGTAATCGATTTTGAAATTTCAGGAAGGGGGATCTGATTGTATGTCTGATCCAAATCCAATGTGGTATATATCCTTGCTCCATGAAACCACACGAAGCAGGAATGTAGGTCCGGTAGAGACACTGACGAGGAGAAGACGGCATGTCACGTAACCCGATTTCCCAGAAAACTTTCTCAGTGGAAGAGGAGCCAAATTAAGCAAATGTGTCTCAGCTTATCCGCAGATACTCGACCGTTTCTACGAAAACGACCGTCGTAGATTTTCGGCGCTATTTGGATGCCTTTTAGTGCGCCACAAGTTCAGCCCAGCTGGTGACATGGTGGCTAATGTTGCGGGCTCTCACTCTCGCGTCCCGTGTTCGGAACCCGATAATTGTTTTTATTTATTTTATTTTATGTTCTTCATTTAGCTACCTACGCCCACAGAAGGTTACTATGCGAAAATTCCTTTTCATGTTAGCGGATGCCAGGGCATTATATTAATAACAAAATTACAACTGGGTTTCACAATAAATGCCATACATTTATTATACAGTATATATGTGTGTGGTATCATGTATTAGAGACTTTTAAAATTCTCATATTCTTGTATTTCATTCTTATTTCAATCCTTGATTCCTAAATTTTCTTCTTGTGTTTATTCGTCAGGAAGATTTATTGCATTCCCTTGGATGATATCGATTGTAGAAACATTCGAACCATACAAATTATGAACACGACAAGCATCGCGCGGTGGCAGGTTTGCCACAGCTACGTTTCTTGGTATGATTCTCACTCGAGAAAGAAACTTCGTTAACTTTGCCAAAGATTTCACGCGTTGGCAATAATTTTGCGGTGCACCACGTATAACGTATCACCTTTCCGAAAACGGGCGCTTGCTACTGTTTATGAATCAACATACGCAACAGAAATATCACTGAAAACAATTTCAAATATTTTTCGTTCCTTTATTTTTATTTCTTCTTCTCTTTTCTTTAAATTCCTTCACCAGAGATAGAATTAGTAGACGAATAATGGCAACGATAGTTCGGTATATACTGGAAAACATTCTTCTATGGATATGAGTAGATAAATGAAAAACAAAAATAAAAATAATAGTCTGGTTTCGAACAGGGAGCGCGAAGCTGTGAAGCCACAAGCGCAAGCCACAGCACCACCGCTTCTATTGAACTGATTCCTCGTTAAAAGGCGCGAAAAATTACTTAGAAAACTTTGACCGTCTTTTTCTCAGAAAAGGCTGAATACCTATGGATAAGCCACCGTGCGACGTTTCTGATAAATCGGGTTATGGCACTTGCCGTGTTCTACTCGTGAGCATAAAATAGCCTACATTTTCCCCATTTCGCTTTGGTGTCAGGAATATGCATGAGGCATACAGTTTTGAAGGATGAATGATCCCTTGCAGTAGTATACTATCAGTCAACTGTTCTAATGCCTTCATTCTGGAATGGGCTAACTTACAGGGTTGTCTTTTAACTGGAATATTATCAGTCAGTTCAGTATTATATTCTAATATTATAGTAATCCCTAACTTGGGTGGGTGGGGGTTAACAAATGGTTCAAATGGCTCTGAGCACTATGGGACTTAACTTCTGAGGTCATCAGTTCCCTAGAACTTAGAACTACTTAAACCAAACTAACCTAAGGACATCACACACATCCATGCCCGAGGCAGGATTCGCACTTGCGGCCGTAGCAGTCGCGTGGTTCCGGACTGAAGCGCCTAGAACCGCTCGGCCACCGCGGCTGGCGGGGGTTGGGGTTAACACATTCGACTTTTTATACCGATTGAGTTCCTATATTTAAGTGCCCCAATTGTTCTTCTAATACATTTTCTTCTCCCTATCCTTACGTTAGAACTACTTGTTAACTGTGACTTCTGAAATTTTCCCGGTGTATTTCTCCTTCTAATAAATTCCGTGTATGCAGCCGGATCCCGTCGACATTCTGCCACGATATTTCGGCCCAGAGTACATTTCGCTTGCGCGAGATTCGGCATAAAAACCCCGACTGCACCTGGGCTCTTCAGTAGTTGTGTACTCACTTGATGATGGCCGGACGTCTCTGGGCCGAAATATCGTGGCAGAATGCCGACGGGATCCGGCTGCGTACCCGGAAATTATTAGAAGTACTTGTTTACTACTTGCAATAACCGCTGCACCCCAACATTTGTGGTTATAAAACAAAAACTCTTTTGTGGCTTAAATTTAAAGGGAAATTTACTTACTATCACTCCAGCTGGTAACTGGATTGGCTCTGGATATAAGATTGGACCGCAAAGTGCCATTAGTTGCCAAATTATTATGCCACAAATGTTAACTTCCCATATAAATACTTTTATTCTAACCTTTACCAAAACCACCCCTTTTACCCCCATATTAGATTGATTTGCCACTTTATACTGCACTGCTTCTTGTCTCAACTTATCCCATTTACAATCAGTTTGAATCAAGTAGTGCACAAACTGGTTCGTTATTAACAGCATAACGAACAAAAGGTAAATTCTGCAGCTCACCTGTCCTCACAGCGCAAACTGCCTTTCCCTCATTCTGCTTTCTTTGCAGTGGTTCTCAAAACTCCAGACCCAATTCCTTCTGCAGGCAGTTATTACTTATATTCTGTATCACGACAATCCTAGCACGTTACTTTTTTCTTACGTTTCTTCTGAGTATAAGAGTCAATCCTCTCTCTACTGATGATATGTATTACCACAGCTAAAACACTTCCCACTCAGACTTCTTCCATTTTCTTTATCTCGATGACAATTTCCTCCCCCCCCCCCCCCCCCTTCCTCATTGCTTGAATATTTTGCACTAAGTCATATAACTGCACAAAGTGTTAGGAAATTTACAAAAAATAGTTCTCTGTCTACCTATGAGCCTTAAAAGATTAACAAGGTATTATACAGTTTGTTTTTGAGGATATGGTAAACACAACAGGAATATGCTTTCTCTGACTCCCTGCACGTGTTTAATAACTGACTCATGAGAACCTTATTCTCTCCCATATTCCCTGTAAACGAGTTCCTGCAATACCTGAGTGGAGCAATTCGACGTATTTCAGCCCTAAACTGATTTACTGTATTCCCTTCTTGTACTGCCACTAAAACACTTTTCAATAAATCCCCTTTTGCTGCAGCTTCTTCTTCTTCTTGTTCTTCTTGCCTTTGGTCGCTTTAGGACGACAGGCAGACCCTTCAAGGATTGCAGTTTTATCTTCTCCTCCCAGAACATCTTTATCCTTTCTCTTCGTCTCTCCCACTCTCCTTCCGACGTCTTCAGTAACTTCTTCACTTATCTTCTCCACTGGTAACTATCTGTCCTCTGTTGTCGATTGCTGGCTTATCGGTCGGTGTGTACTTGCTTCTCCACTTCTCCTTTACTTGCACCTTGATCCCCAATTTCGCCCACTTCTTCAACAACCCGCTTAGTTCCTGTCCTTCCTCTTGTCCTGTCCGTAGTTTCCCATATTCTTTTTGTCATTCTATCCATATTCATCCCGACCACATGTCTAGCAATCCTTGCCCTTTTCCCCCCGATTCTCCTGATACTGTCCTCACGCTCCGGTATAATTCTTCCCTAGGTTTTTGCATCCATCCCTCACCACCTCTATTAAGACCTAGTATTTTCCTCAGTGTTTCTCTCTCTTCTTCCTGCAGTTGTTCTGCATTATTTCTTCCTAGTGTTATCACCTCAGCTTCATATAGTACTGTATGCCTCACAGCTGCCTTTTAATGTCTTATCCTTGCATCTGTTAACATTTTCTTTTTATTGAATATGTCTTTGGTCATGCACAAGACGGACTTCATGTTCGTTGTCCTGTATTATACTATTATTTAAACTAGTTGTCACTTGACAGGCAACGGGCTGCAGGGCTCCCACCACCAATAAACCAATGGCAGCCGGCGCTGTCGGCTGCCAATGCGTTGCCACTTCGCTCTGCTGAGCTGACTAAGGCATTGTGCCAGCCAGTCCCGAGGTTGCACACTCCTCGGTAACCTCCAAAAAATGGCGGACATGGCGTCGTTATACGCAGGCAGGCGCGTGAGTACGTGTGTTCCTTAAGGGAGTATTTTGAGAGAGAGAGGGATGCAGGAGGGCCTCTCGTTCCTTTGAATAAGGTGGTGGAGCGAACTGCAGCTGCTCTGCAAGTTAGCGAACGATCAGTAATAAGAATCTGCAAGGAGAAATTCACGAAAGAAGGCTCAAGTGAATCATCTAAATTGGAGACACCTGGGGAAAAGAGGCGACTAGAGAAGAGGGTCACAAAACTTGACTCTTTTCAGGAAGATGTCATTCGTCTTCAAATATAAGCATTTTATTCGAGGAAGCAGTATCCGACACTCAAAAAACTACATGCTACCCTCACAGCGGCTGACCTGTTTCAGGGTAGTAAATCGGCATTGTTACGAGTCGTGAAAATGTTAGGATTCCGCTATAAATCCATCTCTGGCAGAAAGCTACTAATGGAGCGCCAAGATAAGGCAGCCTGGCGATGCCGCTTTCTTAGAGAATTAGTGGGAACAAATTTTGATGATATCGTTTGGCTTGATGAAACGTGGGTGAATGCAGGACACAGTTTTAAAAAAGGCTGGACAAACGGTACCATCAGCAGCAGTATGGCAGCTCAGATCGGCAGAGGAAAAAGGATAATTGTAGCACATGCCGGAAATTCAAAAGGTTTCGTTCCATATTGTCTGCTGCTATTCAGTTCAGACCTCCGGCTACCACGAAGAGATGAACCACAATACTTTTGCGAAATGGTTTCAAGACTGTGTGCTCCAGAACTTAACAAAAAACCCTATCATTGTTATGGATAACGCTCCTTATCACTCAGTAATACAAGATAAATCATCCACAAAGGCAACGCGGAAAAACGACATTGTTAGCTGGCTACAGAAACATAAGGTAAAGTTCGACAGTATCATTGTTACGGATAACGCTCCTTATCGCTCAGTAATACAAGATAAATCATCCACAAAGGCAACGCGGAAAAACGACATTGTTAGCTGGCTACAGAAACATAAGGTAAAGTTCGACAGTAATTTGACAAGGGCAGAAGTATTAGAACTTGTATCGCAACACAAGCCAAAGAATTCGATTTACATTGTGGATGAAGTAGCAAAAAAATTCGGGCATAAAGTGCTCAGATTGCCTCCTCACCATTGCCCTTTCAACGCAATAGAGCTGATTTGGGCTCGGGTTAAACGGCAGAAAATAAGAAATTCACATTAACCGGAGTTGAAATTGTGACACCGGAAGACTGGCAGAAGGTAGTGCATCACGTGAAAGAGTGATACAGGACGCATGGAACAATGAAGGTATCTTAATAACAACAAAGTGTCGAAGACTTGATTATATCTGTCAATACGAGCAGCGACACGGATAGTTCCACTGACTCTGAATTAAGCGGTGTTTTCGCATTGTCTGATTAGTGTGTAGTGTACTTACTGCCATTAAATATTGTGTTTGTGAATTTATTTCGATTAATTCTTATTCTTGTTGTGAGACTAAAAAATACTGTTTGGCCAGCTCTCATCACCTCCTTACGGTAAGTTAGACTGAATTTTAATTCTATTTCATTTTGTATATACACCAAGATGTTATTCAATGTGTGTAATAGTTTTCGAGATTTACAATCCAAAGAAGAAAACTTTTCCGGACGCGAAAATTTCTCACACTTCAATAGTTAATGTAACAACGGCCGTAATTAAAATTAAGACAAGATATTTGATATGCTTAACGATACCACTGAGACCGATACTGTACGTAAATTTCAAAATATTTACATAATATTTATAGGAGATAGAGATTTTAAACGTCATACTTGTTTCGAGTTCAGTACTGATAGGGTTTCTTAAAAACGCTGTTTTCAGAAATTTATATACGGGAAACGTAATGCACTACGAAGACTTTTAAGGATTCTTTGCCGAGTGCATTATTTTGGTAATGAATAGAAAAAATATTTTGCTATGACACCAATAGTTTTTCAATAATGACGTGATAAGTTAGAAGCTGTTTGTGAAAACGAGAATTTAAATGGTTTCAAACAAATTAACGTAACTCTTGTCCTAATTAAAATTAAGAATAGATATTTGACAGATTCAGAGACATTGTAGAGATATACATCATATGTGGGTTTGAAATTTTTAACTTACTTTTTGTAGAAGATAAAGGCTTTAAAACGATTTTCTATCGCCGCGGCTAGCGTTGCGCTGAGGCGGCTGCCTCCAGCTAGTGCTTGACGTGACAACGCCGCAACTTCGCAGCGCATACGTCAAGTGACTGACTACTTTAAATCAGACTTTAGTCCCACATAGCTTCATATGTTGTTGAAATGTGTGTGAATTCCTAAAGGACCAAACTGCTGAGGTCATCGCTCACTAGACGTACACACTACTTGAAGTAACTTATGCTAATAACAACACACACACATCCATGCCCGAGGGAGGACTCAACCTCCGGCGGGATGGGCCGCGCAGTCAGCGACATGGCGTAGTGGCCGCGCGGTCCCCATAGCTCCCGGTTCTTCCTGTTATATAAGTTCTACCAAATATTTAAGTTTGTCTTCTGGTGTTTTCCTACTTCAAGTGGTATACAATGTCTTTGTCTTGTTCTAGGTGAGCCTTTCCTAGGTTGTCGAGTTATATCTTCGCGACTTCTTCTGTCTCACTTCTGCTGTGTCATCCACAAAGACTAAGCGGTGCCTATAGGCTCTATCGTCTTTTTGTCCCTCTTGTATTCCTCTGCACTACTTGTTCACTCTATCCAGTGCTATGAATAAAATTGGTGACAGTCCATTTCCCTGTTTAATGCCTGTCTTGATCTCAAACTCTTCCGATTATGCTCCTCCGGATCTAACCCTTGCCTTTGCGGCTGTTAGAATTCCCGCTGTCAACTCTCATATAGTGCCTTCTAGTTCTGTGTTCCTCAGAATTCTTCCAAAAGTCTATATGTCGATGGACTCATAAGCCTTCGCAAAGTTCACTACTGTCTTTTGGTTTTTAAGGCACTATGTTCTATCAGTTGTTTCAGGGTAAACACACCCTAAGACAAACAAGAAAAAAGAAAAGCGCAGCACCATGAAGGAAATACCCGAACACGACGGAAACTGGTAGAAACGATGCACATGTGCAGACAAACAAATGACTGCAATTTCAGAAAAAACTGAATGATTTATTCAAAAGGAAGAACTTCACAATCGGGTAACTCAATAACGCAGTGGTCCACATCTGGCCCTTATGCAAGCAGTCATTCGGGTTGGCGTTTGTTGATAAAGTTGTTCGATGTTTTCCTGAGGGATATCATGCCATGTTCTGTCGAAACGGCGCGGTACACCGTTAAAATCTCGAGCCTGTAAGACTCCAAACGATCTCAGCTGGGGAGAGATCCGGCAGCCTTGCTGGCCAAGGTAGGGCTTGGCAAGCACGGAGAAAGGCAGTAAAAAATTTCGCAGTGTCCAGGTTGGCATTGTCTTGCTGAAATGTGAGCCCAGGATGGCTTTCCATGAAACGCAACGAGGTATCAACATCGTACCACTGTTCTGTAAGGAAGCCGCAGATGACAATCAAGGGGGTCCTGCTATGAAAAGAAACGGTACCCCAGACCATCACTCCTGGATGCCGGGCCCTATGGTGGACGACCATCAATTTGGTATCCCACCGCTGTTCAGGGCGTTTCCAGACAAGTCTTCGACCTGCAATCTCATTGACTGGAGCAGAATTGTCTTCAGTGATAAGTCCCACTTCGAACTGAGCCCAGATGACCAACGAAAACGTGTCTGGAGACGCCCTGGAAAGTGGAGATATACCAACCTTACTGTTGCTTGCCACAAGCGGAAACATGGTATCAGTTTTCTAGAAAGTGTTAATCCGTGTCAACTGTGAGAACAAAATCTATTTTAATAAGATTTCAGACTATTATTTCTTTTGTCATTGCGTTTCACAACGTCAAAAAAAGGTATTGTGATAACTTACTTCCACCAAAACAAAAGAAACACATAACGTAAGATTGGATTTGGACAGGCATAGTGAAATTTCGAAACGGTGCTCTTAGTGACTGCACTACCAACGCAGCTGACTTCACGACGTGCGAGTAGCCTGATGAGGTCGCGTGGAAGCTTTGGCCATCAGTTTCTCGGAAGCTGTTGCCTGTTGGTACCTAAGCCAAAGTGGTTGTCCTTTTATTTTCATCCTATCACCCTGCCAAGTTTTCACTATGTCAGGGAGCAAACTAAGGCGGGTTCCACTTTTCAGCTTGGGATTGTGCTTTGTAATCAATAGGGTGAGATAAACACACTGGAGAGCACACATGGTTCAAATGGCTCTGAGCACTATGGGACCTAACATCTGAGATCATAAGTCCCCTAAAACTTAGAACTACTTAAAGCTAACTAACCTAAGGACATCACACACATCCATGCCCGAGGCAGGATTCGAACCTGCGACCGTAGCGGTCGCGCGGTTCCAGACTGACACGCCTAGAACCGCTCGGCCACACCGGCCGACAGAGCACAAATGATTCATATACGTTTCATTCAGATATATCAAATCAAAAGACCCCTTCAGATGATGCTGCAACCGGAATATAATGTCATTAAGTGCTGCCTTTCAGATCTTCTCAAAATTTGCAATAAATAAATTATATTTCTAACCTCTCCTTACCTACATATTTGATGATAAACTGCTTATAATATGGAGAACACATGGTCTGTTGTTGCCTTCATGCTCTTCAGGAGAAGCAAGCTGTGTCCGTTTTTGCTGCCAAAGTCAAGTGTGACGACGTAAAAACAGCGTTAACTTCAAAACACGTGTCACAGTAAGCCACTGATTGCAGTTATGTATCTGACACCTCAATATTGTTTCGCTGTTGAGACATCTAATACCAAACAACTTTCATTAAGACATAGCAACAAAATTAGCAATGAGAATAATGTTGGCAATTTTAGATTTTTGGCATTGACCCAGTTGACTTAATGTCTTATCATTCCCTACAGTCTTGAAAGATTGGTGCACCACGACGATTTGATTCTGAAGTCTTTCTCTCTATTTTTCAGGTAGGAGATACAGTCAAGATCCATTCCAAAGACCTGAACAACACCTTCAATCGGCGTTTCGATGACATTTCGGCAACAATCTTGGATAACCAGACAGGCGCTTTGGCGAACCTGAGCTCAAAGATCGAGCAGGAGATCAGCCAGGTGTGGCGCCAGATCGGCACCATGTACAACCAGCTGTCCGCTTCCACCACGGCGCTGGATCGGCTGCAGCAGCAGACGGAGCAGTACGTCAACGGCAGCCTCCACACCATGGACAGCATGGAGGGCAAAGTCGGGGAGATCACCAGCCGGATGAGCGTCGTCGACGACAACCTCAACTACCTGCTCAAGAGACTCGCTTTCGTCGGCTCCGAGTTCAACGATGTCAAACAAGGGCTAGGGGAAGCTCTGGAAAACATCAGGTCGAGCTTCCTCGAAGCACAGAACAAGATAAAAGAACTCAGTCCAGGCCCCCATGAAATCCCGGATAGGAATCTGAACCTCGGTCAACAAAATGCCAAGTAACACTGCTACATGATGACTATGACATCAAACATTGAGTCAAGTTCATGTAGTAACCTTGAAGAATGAATGGTGGTTTTTACTGTCGGAAACAAAGTCAGGAAAAATTACCACCAGACACAGAATTAATGGCTCTTTTGAGCTCCTGTGAAGATACCAACGTTAGTACTCCACTGTAGGGCCACATGTATCACTGCAATCTAACTTTAACGTAGTATTTTTGTAAATATTTATGTGACTTGTCTTTATGTAGAGTAACAGGCAAGATTTCTTACAATAATTTTTATTGAACTCACAAGCAGTTAACAGGTGCAACTTATTATAACCGTAAGTATTCCATTTTTGGTTTGTACTTACCATATAATTTCGGAGGAGATAAGACTTTTGCTTTTTTGTAGCATGCAACAGCTCCAGTCTCTGTATTCTCTCAGAGATGCCTTAACCTCAGTCAACACTGTGCAGGTGCACTGTGAAGAAGACTTCATTATTCTAACACTCTGCAGTTATATAATATCTGATGTCCTAAATGTGAATGGCTTGTGATTTGTAAAGCCCTGCTCATCTGTATAACATATTCGGTCCACAATTGTACTTCAAGACTTCATGTACAGTGCAATTTGAGCTGAGATAAATAAACTCCACTGGACATATTTATTTGTAATGATTTATGGAACAAATAAAAACATCTTCCAAAATATGTTAACTAATCCAACAGATCTACAACGGACCTGTTATAAAATGACTATACAATGAATCTTCATAAACACAGCGTTATCAGACTGACCTTCATCCAGCAAAAATTCTGACATGTGATTTTCCTTTCAAGTTAATTGTCCTCAAAAATTCAATTAGACCATTTGCATTTTACTTGCATGTTTTCGTACCTTTATTAACGAAAAGGAAATCCTATAACAATATTGTTTAAGAAGTTTGTTACTAATTGTCAAAGTTACACACATAACTAACAGAAGCTGACATTGTTGTAGGTGCACTTTTTGCAGTTATGCGGTGGTCTACCAGCACCGGAACGGTAGCTCAGCATTTTCCGTCAGGGGACAGGCCACACTCAAATAGATAGAAAAAAGAAACTGATAATGAACGTGTCTGGAAACAGGAAGGTCGCGGGATGGAATCCCGCTCGATCCACAGAGTTTTTCAATTTGCTTTTAAACTAGTATTCTAGTGTCAGTGATGTGAAGATTCACCAGAAACAACACGAGGTTCGTATTCCACGTTGAAATGAAGTCCCCTTTCACCGGTAGAGGCCACTGAGCCACAAGAAATTATTACATTTGATGTGTTAGTGAGATAGACTGACTTTGAACTGCATTTTTGAATACATTACAAGGCAGTTTTGTCAAAGAAATGAGAAATTCTTAGATTCCTGTCGCAAATACAGTAGATAGTGGGAACAAAAAATGTGCTAAAAACAGATAGCACGCAGCATACTACAAATTGTGCCACTGCAACACTATACCACTTTGAAATCTTATCAACATCTGGCTGAATATTCGTGCAAATTTTTTGAGACAGTACTTCATTATAGATAACTACATCACTAACAAAAATTCTGCAATTACTATCTATACTGACTGCGAAGCCATTACTACACAGCACGAACAGCAAGGTCTCAACAGACTTCTCTGGGGACCACTTGATGTTACTTCTACATCTGCCGATGACTCTCCAGACAAGATAACATTCTGCGTCCTCCCTACCAAGAAATCTCTAATCAAGTCACAAATTCCGCTTGATACCCCATACGACCGTACTTTTGATAATAAGCATCTGTGTGCCACTGAATCAAATGCTTTTCGGAAAATGAGAAACATTGCACCTATTTGACTGCTTTGATCCAGAGCCTACACATCATCATGTGAAAAAAAATGCGCATTGGGTTTCATACGATCGAAATCTTCAGAACCCATGCTGGCTTGTGTGGAGGAGGTCATTCTTTTCAAGATACCTCGTTATGTTTGTGCCCAGAACTTGTTCTAAGATTCATCAACAAACAGATGTCAAGGATATTGCAAGGTAGTTTTGAAGATCACTCCTGCTACCCTTCTTGTGGTGTGTGTTTTCTTGCAACCACTGGTCACATTTTTTTCGAAGTATCTATGATAGTTCATGATTAAAAGAGGGGCTAACTCAACGACAAATTCGGTAAAGAACCTAATAGCGATTCCGTCGTGTCATGGAGCTTTGTTTAATTTTAGCAGTGTCAACTTCTTCTCGAAACCACCGACACTAATATTTATATCACCCATCTTGCGGTGGCTTGACAATCAAACTGGGGCAATACTCTGGATTTTCATTTATAAAGGAACATTTGAGAACGGAGTTCAGCATTTCTGCTTTAGCTTTGCTACCGTCAGTTTCAGTTCCTGTCTTCTTTGGTAGCACTAACAGCCTTTACACATTACCAGAATTTCTTTGGGTTTGGTGAAAGATCTTTCTATAATAGTCCATATTACGGTAGTCACTGAAGGATTCACCTTTTGCCTCTTGACAGACAAGCGCGTTTCATTAAACTTCTGTCTCTATCCTTATGCTTTGTTTTGTTCCTATTAGGCAGCGGTCCCTGTTTCTTTAAAAGTTTCTTTACAGTGACTGTTTGTCATGGGGGATCTCTCCCATTATGAAATGTTCTACTAGAAACATATCTATCGAGCCAGCTAAACCGGAGCCACGGTTCTTCAAAATGTTCCTCTCCAGAGACAAGTGTTTCGATTTCCGTATTATTGAGATGTGACACCACTGCCTCCTTATCTAGTTTGCTGAATATATGAATCCATTTGCTTATTTTAGTTGGTACTTTGGTAGTCATTGTTGCTACAACTGCCTCATGGCCACTGAGTCCAGTGTCTTTATGGACAGACTTCAAGAGGTCAGGCCTATTTTTTGCTGTTAGATCCGATATATTTACATCGTGAGTCGGATTCTAAACAACCTGTTCCAACAAGGGAATCTCCCCATCGCACCCCCCTCAGATTCAGTGGTAAGTTGGCCCATTGGATAGCCCGTCAAAACTGAACATAGATCGAACATGAAAACATGAATGGCTTGTAACAGCGGAAAAAAGGACAGCACAAACAGTGAACGGTCCATATGAAATATGTGCAATGTCAAGGGATGTATATGTTCGTCGTGTCATGGTTGTGTGGTCGTTGTGATGGACTTTCCGTCGGGTCATTGACGTGTCTGTTCGCTGTATTAAAATTTGTGTATGTGTCATGGCGTACTGTCAGTTTGCAACAGCGACGTGTAACGAAGGGACCTCCTGATAAACGTATCTCCTATTTGCTCTACACAGGTGCCACATATTATAGGCTACGTCTTGTGTTCCGTTTTGGAACTTTTGACTCGAGAATTCCTTGGTTGTAACATAGTTCACACCCGTTTATTTGTTGTTTTCATTTCTGTGAGAGGTCTATGCGGCATCTCGCCTGCTCTCACTATTCATCGCATTTATATACGTAATATATTCTTACCACACGACTCATATTCTGTGATGAATAGTCTGAGCAGGCGACACGCCACATAGATCTCTCATACAAATGAAACACAGAAATAAAAGAGTGTGAACTATATTACAACGAAGGAATTCAAGAGTCAAAACTTCCAAAACGGAACGCTTGAGGCATAGACACATTCCTAGGAAGCAGCTTTTGATGTATAGTGCACATCTGACCCATTTAGGAGGACCATCTAGTTGTCAACCCAGTGGCTCAAGTCCAGGAAGACGCAGGCTAGATTTTCATAGAATCTTCGAAGTCTCTGCTTCAGGGCCGGGGACAATGCTGGAAAATGTGAACGTAACTGATCTTCCACGAATAAGACTGGTCTTCTCAACCTTCTCTGCCAGTCACTGGTATGAGCCATATGTGAGGTCAGACCCCAGACGAAGAGGTATGATCTGTTCCAACGTGCTCCACGTGCAGTTGGTTGTATGTACCATGTTCCCACAGCGGCTGAGGGAATGGCCTCTTTAACGTTTTGTATGAGGCACCAGGTGTACTCACTGACAAGGGAATGGACCAGTCCGGCATGTCTAAAGCCACGCTCAAATTTTTTATGCAGGAAAAATACAACAAAAGAAATGCACTGTCAGAATTTTAGCAGGAAGAATACAACGAAAGAAATGAAACTGGTAAAATTTTAGCTGCTAAGGTTGACTGGTAGTATTGAAAATTGTTCTGGTTACTCGTTTTTGTCGCACAAAGAACCGCTTATCACAGGGGACTGTACAGCCCTTGCTACCCAGCGAGCGATCGGCAATGACAAGAGAGCGTAGCACCACATAGTGCTAATATCCGGGATGACACAAGCGAATGTGCCGGTGGTAAGTTCCTATGGGACCAAACTGCTGAGGCCATCGGTCCCTAGGCTTACACACTACTTAATCTAACTTAAACTAACTTACGCTAAGGACAACACACACGCCCATACCCGAGGCAAGACTCGAACCTCCGCCGGGGGGAGCCGGGCGAACCGTGGCATGGTGCCCAAGACCGCGCGGCTAGCAAGTGCGGCGCAAGCGAACGTGAAGCTCCTAAACCACCTAAAGAATATCACGTATTATTTATGTTTTGAACAAGAGGCAATTCGTATCGACAGCTAAACTGATGCATATGTAATTCTTACGAAGATGTTACGTTGCAGACGACTTCCATCAATCGTGACTTTAATTTATTGAAATGAAATATTTCTCACACATACGTCATTTTATAACAACTCCTGTAGCACAGTTCTTACGATAATTTCTGAGTAACGCATATTTTAATACAATGAAACCGTTCCTTGTTTATTCTCCATAGTGATTACAATAAAGCGAAGTGTCATTTGAATGACGAAAACAAATATTTTTCTTACACCAGGCACACCTGACAAAAGAAAAATGAATGGTTTCGGGCACGTCACAGTAATTAGTTTTTAGACAGAATTGTGCTGGAGTAAGAAATGATCCTGGCCGTTGCTCTGCTTATTGTGCCGCAAGGCAATTCGTAAAACGTGCCGATGCAAACCGATAAGGCACAAATGACTGAAATTTGAGAACACTGTTCTCGTGATAAACCTCAAATGATACAGAGCTGTCGGAAATTATATTGTCTGACAGTTTATTAAAAATACTTTTCATGGTCGAAAAAATTCTTTATCTAGAGTCACTTCGGTTGCTCCGTATGAAATCTAAATTGCATCAATAGTCTTTCCCTCGTCCTCCTGAAAGACAGAGGTATCTTTATCAGAAAGAAATTTTCACTCTGCAGCGAAGTGTGCGCTGATATGAAACTTCTTGGCAGATTAAAACTGTGTGCCGGACCGAGACTCGAACTCGGAACCTGTAGCTGTGCAAGCGGTAGAGTTTACGTTGCCATCGGTAACGTAAACTGCCTCTCGCGGACAGCTCTACAAGGTTCATAACTCATGAAAACTCCTCTAAAGAACTGCTGTTCATGTCATTTATAGGGGGGGGGGGGGGGGGATGAACTTCGTTGTCATCCTGTACAGTAAATCTTTCTGTAGTTTTTCTTTCACAGGTTTGTAAGTTTCATTTTGGCACGTGTTTATTACTTCATGTGAGTCTTTTATCCATTTGTACAGTTCATGGTTAGAGTTTATGAAGCAATACAGGGTGACACATCGCTTAACATTAAGTGTTAAACAGAAGGAATATTAACTCAGTTTTATCTGCACTGCTAACACTTAAATTAAAGCAAAAGCAGCTGGTAATCATGGTGGATATCAAATAAATGAGTTACAAATTTGAGTGAACAGTAACTACAGACAGTTGTTTCAGAGAAACTATCAAGGAAAACTAAAATTCGCTTTACAAGTGACGATTGTGCTGAGTCATGTTATCTGTTTACTGCTTTAACCTTGGCTTTCGTCCACCAGCAAAAAATATCCGCACTTGTGGAATAGGTCAAATGTGATTTAGAGCAGCACAAGGTAGGAGTTAATGGGACTCTGTGCATGCATAAACTTTGGGAGCACACTGTGGAGCAGCAGCGACATACTGGTCTTCTCCAAATTGGCAAATCCGCCATCGTTTAATTTTGTATTCTACTGGTCATTCAGTAAGTTATAATGAAACAAAACTGTGGAGCATATTCGAATTTTTTCTTAGTACTCTGCCTATTTTTGCGGAAACTTTTCCCGCATATAGCAGGTAAGGTGTTGTCTTGAAGGTCTCGTCCTCTTCCTCTTTTTCTATTTAGACGCTTTGTGCTCTCTGTGTGTGATGAGACGAGACGAATATCAATTTTCTAAGAACATGGTCTGGAGGTGTCCCAACTCTGCCTGCAAGTTTTTAGCAGCTTACATTATGAACAAAGTGACCCAAGGTGTTGAGAACGCCCATTTTGTGCGCTGGATAACAAAGTTGAGTTCACAGCTGACAATATACGAGTATTACACAACAGTCTGTAACACCTCACCGTAAATCACAGGCTATGTTTACAAATTACAACAATACTACACTAAATATCATGGTACTCGCATGAGTTTTGATAAAATTAGCACAAAAACACATCAAGTTTTTGTAACGAAGCTTTCCAAATAAATTTATGTGATGCAGTGATTTTATTCGAAGACAAAGGTAATGCTGGGAGTCAGCTTATAAACGTAATTATAAGTAAACAGAAGTGCGAACTGTACAGATTTTGCCAGTTAATGATGCTGCTTCCCCTTTTACACTAGTATGCCAAAGATGAACATTACAGCTTCGGCATATCCCCCAAAAACAATGTGAAATGTAGGGCACAACAAACGCATATCAGCTTGGGGTCTATGGCAGACTCTAAATGCAGGTCTGTATGAGTGGGCTTTGATACCCCACATTTCTGAGTACATCATTGTTCTTATCATACACTAAGACATCAAAAAGTTACAAACAACCTTCTTTCTCCATCTCCACAGCAAATCTTGTATTTTCATATATGGAATTAAGGCGCTGGTGGAACTCTTGGAGGCTGTCTGAACCAAGAGATCAAATTATATATGTATCAACAAAATACTTTTGGTTTTAAAGCTTCTAAGTTGAGTGCCCTCTTCTCAAAATTTTCCATAAAAAGGTTGGTCTCTTGGGGAGTCAAAGGACTCCTCATCACGACGTCTTCAGACTGTTCAAAAAATCATTGTTGAATAAAAAGTGTTTGACGTTCTCTAAGCCCAAAACCTGTTGCAAAAATGCATTCCAGGACATGCTAATATAGTTCTCATTGTGTTTAATTATTCTTCTGACCTATCATATAAGAGTAATTTCATATTCAAGGGTGAATTGCACTCAAAATGCAACTGTTCAACCAGTAGAAAATCACATAAACCTTGGTAGTTCTACTAGCAGAATAAATGCGATTACAATACTTTTGAAATGTAATATTTCACCCTCTAACTAAAACGTTGAAAATTTTAACAAGGATGTACGTGTTGCAGGTAGAAGAATGAAGGGCATTAACAACAGCGCTATAAAACCGAAGTTTGATACATGTGTGTGTGTCCTGTAACAAAAGTAAAAAAATTCATTTCCCAGCTGTTTTATAATTAGTGTAATTAGAAATACAAAGAAAGAAAAATCTCTATTTATAAGAATGATTGCAGTGGAAAAGTAAAATATAGTAGCACTAAACATCAAATGTACCATTAATGGCCTGTACTTCAGTTTTAATTTAGGAATTGCCTATTAGTATGAAGCTATTAGATTTCCACGGTAATGAAAACTTGCAGTAATAAATATTTGAGTTTCCATGTCAGATATATTCATTATCTGACCCAAACAACAAAGTAAAAATCAGTCAGAATTTTTTTTAACCCAAGTAATTGCAATGTCACACTGATAGTAAATGGCTTAGCTGCTCGAGAAGTTCATATTTTAACAATAAAACGTGCTCGCCAGTTGCGTTTACATCATGGAAGCACAATTTAGTATAAACAGAGTCATTGCAGAATTCAGGGACAACTCGAGGGAAAAAGAATGGTAAGAGATGAACAAATTTGGCAATGTAGCTGAAAATTTTAACTGTTTGAAACTATATTTCTATAGGAATTGGTATGCTGTTTTCTCCGTAAACAAATTTCGATAAACAGATATAGGGGCAAGGATGGTAGCACGTGGGATTAAATTATCTCTTCTTTGGAAGAGAGAGCTGTATATCATGTCCTCGATCAGAAGACCTCCACGTAGTAGTTGTTCATGCTGGTAGAAAATATGTCCCCATAGATTGATGTCAGGGGAGACCTGTTACAAATGGAAGTGGAACGGAAGCCTTCTCACAATGCTGTTATTGTTATCTGTGATTTGTGTTTCTATGAAGCGTATCAAAATTTTGCATTGATTTGGTAGGACCACCACTGAGCTGTCGTTGTATTAAATCAATGTGTTAATTGATATTCCCTGCCAGACTTAAATATGCAATAGGAACACAGTTAATGAAAATGAGACCTGTAATTATAAAGCAGTTTCATTCCTTCCTGTCTTTTCCGAAAAAGTTGAGAAAGTTATCTACCCCCCTCCCCCCCACACCCCCTTGCCGTTGGTGTGGAGGCTTGCATGCCTTTGAGAGGCCAGACAAACGTGTGGTTCCTGAAGAGTGGCAGCAGCAGCCTGTAGATTAAAACTGAAGAAACTGCAAACAGATGGGAATTTAAGGAGATGGAACCTGGATAAACTGACTAAACCAGAGGTTGTACACAGTTTCAGGGAGAGCATACGGGAACAATTGACAGGAATGGGGGAAAGAAATACAGTAGAAGAAGAATGGGGAGCTCTGAGGGATGAAGTAGTGACGGCAGCAGAGGATCAAGTAGGTAAAAAGACGAGGGCTAGTAGAACTCCTTGGGTAACAAGAAATATTGAATTCAATTGATGAAAGGAGAAAATATAAAAATGCAGTAAATGAAGCAGACAAAAAGGAATACTGCCTACCGGAAAATTAAAGAGACCTTTGGAGAAAAGAGAACCACTTGTATGAATATCAAGAGCTCAGATGGAAACCCAGTTCTAAGCAAAGAAGAGAAAGCAGAAAGGTGGATGGAGTATATAGAGGGTCTATACAAGGGCGATGTACTCGAGGACAATGTTATGGAAATGGAAGAGGATGTAGATGAAGATGAAATGGGAGATACGGTACTGCGTGAAGAGTCTGACAGAGCACTGAAAGACCTGAGTCGAAACAAGGCCCCGGGGGTAGACAACATTCCATAGAACTACTGACGGCCTTGAGAGAGCCAGTCCTGACTAAACTCTACCATCTGGTGAGCAAGATGTATGAGACAGGCGAAATACCCTCAGACTTCAAGAAGAATATAATAATTCCACTCCCAAAGAAAGCAGGTGTTGACAGATGTGAAAATTACCGAACTATCAGTTTAATAAGTCACAGCTGCAAAATGGATTCCGTAGAAATATTGGAACACGTGAGGCAATACTGACCTTACGACTTATCTTAGAATAAAGATTAAGAAAGGGCAAACCTACGTTTCTAGAATTTGTAGACGTAGAGAAAGCTTTTGACAATGTTGACTGGAATACTCTCTTTCAAATTCTAAAGGTGGAAGGGGTAAAATACAGGGAGCGAAAGGCTATTTACAATTTGTACAGAAACCAGATGGCAGTTATAAGAGTCGAGGGGCACGAAAGGGAAGCAGTGGTTGGGAAGGAAATCAGACAAGGTTGTAGCCTCTCTCCGATGTTATTAAATCTGTATATTGAGCAAGCAGTAAAGAAAACAAAAGAAAAATTCGGAGGAGGTATTAAAATCCATGGAGAAGAAATAAAAACTTTGAGGTTCGCCGATGACATTGTAATTCTGTCAGAGACAGCAAAGGACTTGGTAGAGCAGTTGAACAGAATGGACAGTGTCTTGAAAGAATGATATAAGATGAACATCAACAAAAGCAAAACGAGGATAATGGAATGTAGTTGAATTAAGTCGGGTGATGCTGAGGAAACTGGTTTAGGAAATGAGACACTTAAAGTAGTAAAGGAGTTTTGCTATTTGGGGAGCAAATTAACTGATGATGGTCGAAGTAGAGAGGATACAAAATGTAGACTGGCAATGGCAAGGAAAGCGTTTCTGAAAAAGAGAAATTTGTTAACATCGAGTATAGATTTAAGTGTCAGAAAGCCGCTTCTGAAAGTATTTGTATGGAGTGTAGCCATGCTGGAAGTGAAACATAGACTATAAGTAGTTTGGACAAGAAGAGAATAGAAGCTTCGAAATGTGGTGCCACAGAAGAATGTTAAAGATTAGATGGGTAGATCATATAACTAATGAGGAGGTATTGAACAGAATTGGGGAAAAAAGGAGTTTGTGGCACAACTTGACAAGAAGAAGGGACCGGTTGGTAGGACATGTTCTGAGGCATCAGGGGATCACAAATTTAGCATTGGAGGGCAGCGTGGAGGGTCAAATCCGTAGAGGGAGGCCAAGAGATGAATACACTAAGCAGATTCAGAAGGATATAGGTCGCAGTAAGTACTGGGAGATGAAGAAGTTTGCACAGAATAGAGCAGCATGGAGAGCTGCATCAAACCAATCTCTGGACTGAAGAGCACAACAACAACAATCTACAACAGAACACAGAGTAAATTTTGAGGATGTAGCTTATTAATCACATCTCAGTTTGGCCTTGAGAAAGATTCTTTACATAGAAATCCATACATGAATTAAAGTAATGACAGAGCTAAACTATATGTGAAACTAAAAAGTTTATCACATCCCTTACGCATGGACGGGTTCCCAACACTTCATGTAAGTTCGCTGTTTTCTGGGTAATAAAGCGAAAAATAATAACAATGGATGACAGTCCAACATTTTTTATTTGACATGTAAGAAAAGCATAGCATAGTAACTAAAATTGGTATTGTTTTGGCAACAAATAGAACACCAATGTGTAATTAGTTCGTGTGTCAAAATGTAAGTGACGGGAAAATACGAGTATTTTACACATATTCATCACAATCAACCAGCTCTGGGATTGAGAAAATGCCTCTTTTGCTCAAAACTTTGGGGGACATTAAACCTTCGACATCTCCATTTACAGGCCATTTCCGGTTTTTAAGAATGTCATCATGGTATTTAGTTACATTGTCATAATTTAAATTTCAATACCGTAACAGTGGTGTAATGTATAACCACAAACACACTAATTGGCTTGCTGGTTGATTTTATTTCTTCTTGTAGTTTTGGTTGAGGCTCTCCATTCTGAGGGGACAAAGCCTGACTTTTTTTTTTTGCCTCATTATTATCGACTTTCCTGAAGAATTTGTTCGCCGAACATGTCTTCGGCACTAGGATTATCGATCACTGTCTGGATTTTTCTCTTCTTAGGTTATTTACTAGTGCCAAGCACTGACTCAAATACATTTTGAAACATTTCAAGCAAGTGTTCTATTTCTTATGAATTCTAAGCAGTCTTTCAGGTTTCCAGTGTTGTAAACTGCGTATCAGCAAGCTCCTGGCTTTTGTTTACATTTGCATCAAAGTAAAACATCATTAATCTCTGAGCAATATTCTTTTTGATTGTAATGAGATTCATCCCAGGCTTAATCAACTCTAAAATAAGCTAAGAATATTCTACTCCAACCTCTTAGTGGTGTAAAGTTGTCCAGTTTTGCCACAAAATAACTCACAAGGCTGTTTTCAACGGCAGAGTGATAAATAATGTATTTCTTACAATGGTGGGTATGGTTTAGTCAATGGCTAATTTCTACACATAAGTAAACGGCATGCATCTTAATTTTAAACAGTTTTTCGGTAGTAAATTACACATTTTTGTGACAAAAAGTAGCTCAAAATAAAGTGGCATAAATTTGGTTTACAGACAGTATTCAGAGATTTCTTACTCATGGGCCGGCCGCGGTGGCCGTGCGGTTCTAGGCGCTCCAGTCCGGAGCCGCGCTGCAATGGTTCAAATGGCTGTGAGCACTATGGGACTTAACATCTGTGGTCATCAGTCCCCTAGAACTTAGAACTACTTAAACCTAGCTAACCTAAGGACATCACATACATCCACGCCCGAGGCAGGATTCGAACCTGCGACCGTAGCGGTCACGCGGTTCCAAACTGTAGATGATGCCAATGAATCACTCTCTGTGTCTAGGGTAGAGGCGTCGGCATTTTGTCGAAGTGATGACGTCTGTACAACAGTCTCTCTGACAGGGGATGGGGAGTGGGGCAGCAAACCATAGCTGGCTGTACCAAACGCAGATGTAAGGTCCTCTTGTGGATGGGCTAGTCCTCATACTGAGGGTTTTCCGTTAAGCAAAATAGTAACTGCAACTTCCTGACCGATTAAAGCTATGTGGTGTCTGACGGATGAGTTCTACGCAAACTTGTGTCAGTCTGATACCATCTCATGTCATCATGTTTTCCAAGAATGTAACTCTTTCTTGTGTGATTGGAATTTTCCTCGCTTACCACAACACCAAATTTTCCTAGCGCCCAGAAAACCAGTTTTTGGTATTGCTTGGGGAAAAAGAAGAAATCGGTATATCGTATAGGTACAGAAAACAGACTGGAGGGTGACTGAGAGCCCTACTGAAGAGTGCTGCCACGTTTTGGCAGCGTTTTTTTAAACCCATATGACATATACAAGAATTCACTTAATCCAAAAGGAGTAATTATGGCGGTCTTGGAAATGTCTTCCATTGCCATTGGGCTCTGGAGGTATACGTTTTCACAGTCGTCAACATTTAATATCGAAGTGCCAACCAGAGACTGAACAATGGATTGAATACGCATCTGGTACCATTCTGGCGATCAATACTATGTAGTCACCGCACATCCTTCGTATATATGCCAGATTTCTTAGGCACTAAGTGTGTGTGGAGCCCATGCACCATCTGATGGTCGCACGATACCCTTATTTAATAATTCTGTGACAACTGCTTTCAATGCATTTATCTCAGCTGAAGTTAGGTGTCGTGCTTTCTGCAAGATTGTGGGTTCTTCAGAAATGTTTATCCTGTGGATGGTTCCCATCCTAGTGCCACGTTGAGTTGATAATATATAAACACTGGACGAAATGGAAGTAACACTGGGAAGGTGAGAAGATTCACCGATGTCACAGTGGCTGTGACCTGTGAATCTGACCTGTATTTGCTCCGTGGCTTCGGCGTCGACTCTATGGTTGGGGAGAGTACGTGTAGTGAAGTCACCGACAATTCTAACTAGGTGATACATTAGTGACTGTTACGTCTTTACATAACCGTTTTGTGTCCTCATTATCTCGAGTGTACACAGCATCTGGTTCCAATAAGGTTTGAGAGAATTTCTCGTCCATGTATTTATATTCTTCATATTCCTCAAGTGATCCACTAAAGTTGCTTGTCATAATATTTAATTTCTCCATGGTTTGTAACGTGGTGTGGAGAAGAGGAGATGAAGCTCGGTGTCAGTAATTGCATTAACCGTTAATAGTGATAGTCGGTGCTTGACCTCAGCTAATTTGCGGCATTTCTCATGTAAAGTTTTGTATAACACCAAATTTTCGTCCCCTAATTTTTCGTGTTCCATTTTCATGTCTATGTACCTGGGCTGTAGTAGCCATTTATTTAGTACGCGACCGGTATGAGTCTTGAAGTTCTTTAGTTGCTGATGCAGAGGAGTCTATCAACATCGATAGAGTAGATATTGGTGGTTGGCTGATAACACCAGTACGTCTGTTGTGAAGTATTCCCTCCGTTGAATCTGAGAGTCGAGTAGTGTTGATCTTAGTCGAACGCGTCATGTTTCTCCGGACTTCTTTGGCTCTTACCGGTTTCTGATTGTTGTGTCGCGGTGTAATATAGCTGTTCCTGTCGTAGACCACCTGTTACTCATGGTAATAATGGCGTGTATCTTGCAGTGCAAAAAACTAGTCGGCGATCTGTAAATCATTATTGTGCGTGTCGCTCTCGTTAGTAATCAAAGAAATTGGGTTTGAGGGGACAACTTTCTTATCCATATCACCCCCAGGGCATCATCAGGCATAAGCTTAGAGTCAACTAACTCCTTTAGATGACGCCAAAACTGGGAAGTTACGCTACTGCTCAATTTTTCTATGTACCGGGTGATCAAAAAGTCAGTATAAATTTCAAAATTTAATAAACCACGGAATAATGTAGATAGAGAGGTAAAAATTGACACACATGCTTGGAATGACATGGGGTTTTATTAGAACCGAAAAAAGAAAAAAAAAGCAAAGTTCACAAAATGTCCGACAGATGGCACTGGACAGCAAAACGTCTGTGACTGCGCATGACAATCGTGTATAAAAGGAGCTGTAATGAGAGAGAAAATCAGATGCGCCAGCAGTCGCAGCATGTTGACGTTACCTGAAAAGGTGCTTTTAGTGAAACTGTATTATCAGAATGGGGAATTTGCTAGTTCAGCGTTACGATCCTATCGCCACAGGAAGGGGATTCCAACGGGTAAAGGTCCGTTGACAAATGCAGATGTGGCGAGAATGATTTCGAAGTTCGAAGCCACGGGTTGTTTAGACGATAGACCCCGTAGTGGTCGAACGAGCACAAGGCGTATGCTGCTGAGACAGTTCAGGAAGAAATGGAGACTGTAGCGGGTTCGTCTATGCACGGGAAAGTCAGCGCTCGTGCAGTCGCACGTTGCACCGGCATTCCATACACTACTGTTTGGTTGACACTGAGGCGTACCCTCCGATGCTATACGTACAAAATCCATCGGCCATCATGAACTGTTACCTGGCGATTTAGTGGAGCGGAGGGCATTTGCGGTGTGGGCGTTTCAAAAGATGGCAGAAGATGAGGATTGGTTGAGTAAAACGTGTTGTGGACCGACGAAGCTCATTTCACGTTCCGAGGGTCTGTCAACGCCCACAAACTGCAGAATTTGGGCTACCGAAAAGCCTAGAACTGTCGTGGAAACTCCATTGCACGACGAGAAAGTCACGGTATGGGTTGGATTTACCACATCTACCGTTATCAGGCCTTTTCTCTTCGCGGAAATGCGTGATTCTGGCTTTGTGACTGCTACGGGTGAGAGGTACGCCGATATGTTACAGAATCGCATCATCCCAAGCCTGGCTGATAAATACTTGCTGGAACGTACGATGTTTATGCAGGATGGCGCTCCCCCCCCCCCCCCTCCCCCCTACTGCTAGACGCGTGAAAGATCTCTTGCGCGCGTCGTTTGGTGATGATCGTGTGCTCAGCCGCCTTTTTCGTCATGCTTGGCCTCCCAGGTCCCCAGACCTCAGTCCGTGAGATTATTGGCTTTGGGGTTACCTGAAGTCGAAAGTGTATTGTGATCTCCAGGGATGCCGAAAGACAACATCCGACGCCAATGCCTCACCATAACTCCGGACATGCTTTACAGTGCTGTTCACAACATTATTCCTCGACTACAGCTATTGTTGAGGAATGAAGGTGGACATGTTGAGCATTTCCTGTAAAAAACATCATCTTTGCTTTGTCTTACTTTGTTATGCTAATTATTGCTATTCAGATCAGATGAAGCGCCATCTGTCGGACATTTTTTGAACTTTTGTATTTTTTTGGTTCTAATAAACCCCATGTCATTCCAAGCATGTGTGTCAATTTGTACCTCTCTCTCTACATTGTTCCGTGATTTATTCAGTTTTCAAATTTATACTGACTTTTTGATCACTCGGTATATAGCTTCACGAATTTGCTGCTCCAGTGATTTGTTCAACCACTGTGGTAAAGCTGCCTTGGCTCTTTCAAGCTTGCACGTGGTCAGCACAACGAATCAGGATAGTTTTTTCGTCTTCGACAACGTTGCTGGTAGACAGAGTGGTTTCTTCTATAGCAAACTATGTGTCGAGACTCAGATAATAGCGGCGTATGTAATGCATAGGAGCATAGGTAAAGCATGCCATGGAGCAGGCGAAGCTCATGGTTTCCATACTGGGGAAGGCTGCGACATACATCGATGGAAAGGTAACTTAGACCTCGGGCTACGCTACTGATCGGTCTGTCACCACAACCAAGATTTCAGGAATAGGTTGCAATATCACACTCTAGCCAAACGTTTACATACTACGTCTACTTTCCGTTCCATGCTTAATTTTTTTGGTGTTTTCGGTTCTAAACATTAGAACTTTACACTGATCAGCCAGAACATTATGACCAACTATCTAATAGCCGATGTGTCCACCTTTGGCATGGATAACAGCGGGGATGGGTTGTGGCATGCAAGCAATGGGCTCTGGTAGGGAGTTGGCACACATATCTGCACGCACAAATCACCTAATTCCCGTAAATTCTGAGGAGGAGGGTGATGAGCTCTGACACTACATACAATCATATCCCAGATGTGTTACATCGACCGCTACGGTCGCAGGTTCGAATCCTGCCTCGGGCATGGGTGTGTGTGATGTCCTTAGGTTAGTTAGGTTTAAGTAGTTCTAAGTTCTAGGGGACTGATGACCTCAGAAGTTAAGTCCCATAGTACTCACAGCCATTTGTTACATCGGGTTCAAACCTGGCGAGTTGAGGAGAGCAGCACATCAATTGCAACTCGCCAATGTGTTCCTCGGGCCACTCCATGACAATTCTGGCCTTGTGACATGGTGCATTATCTTGATGAAAAACACTACTAAAGGGGTATACGTGGTCTGCAACCAGTATACGATACTCCTTGGCCGTCATGGTGCCTTGCACGAGCTCCACTGGACCTACCCAGAGCATAATCGAGCCGCCGTCAGCTTGTCCCCGTTCCGCCGTATAAGCGTCAAGGAGTTGTTACCCTGGAAGACGACGGATTCGCGCCCTCCCGTCGGCATGATGAGGAGGTATCGGGATTCATCAGACCATGAAACGCTCTGCCACTGCGCTAACGACCAATGCCGATAGTCACGTGGCCATTTCAGTACTAAAATAGTTGCCGATGTCGTAGTGTTAACATTAGAACATGCGTGGGTCGTCGGCTATGGAGGCCCATCGTTAGGAGTCTTCAGACATGCTTATACTCTCCCCAACATTAAAGTCTGATGCTAGTAACTACTATCTGTAGGAATTTAACATTTTCAAAAAAAGCTTTTACCAAAATGTTTTTAACGAGGTCAAAGCACATGACGCTGTCACAAACTCCTTTCGGCTATATACACAATCGGTTCACGACGTCAGTCTGAAGAATGTAATTTAAATATATTAACAGCTAATATCATTTCTTTTTCAGGGAAAATAATTTTATGTTTCGAAAACAACAACGGTTCAAACAATTGTGCATTTGACAACTGATCATTAAAACTGAATAGATTACTGATCTGAGTCATGATGCGGCTGCAGACGTCTTGTGCACACATCATTCTTGATTCCATGACACGTCCCCGTTTTGCAGTTGGTTCTTCCTATTTCCAGTGATCATAGGTGTTAGGTGAGGCCCTAACGTGTTGGACAGAAGCTGCAAAGTGAGGTATGTATTCAACAGTTTTAACTGCGTCAGCATTTCTTTGCTATAGATGATTGAGCTGAATCATAATGAGGCATAACTTTATTAAAAAAAGAAAAGGTGTAACCAGAAGAGGACAATTACGTCTTGCACAGAACCCTTCAGTCCCACAGCCTTGTTTATAGTCCTGCAATCATTAGTATCATCAACAATATTTATTTCCATGCACTCAACAATTACCTTTTGATATTTGTATATAGTGGCTTGAAATTCCATGTGATGAACTGAGCACAGGCAGGAATACGTTTCTTCACTATCTCGTCAAGGACGGCTGTGCGTTTAGCAGACTGGAAAGGACAGGCAAAAAAGCCTTCCAAGTTGCTGAAGAAGATCCGCACTTGATTACTGCCTGTCACACAACGTTCAACAATTAAATTCTACTGATGTGTGTAGCAGTGAACGAAGTGAGCATTACCATACAGATCTTTAATTCTGATTTGAACTTCACTTTTGTAGCTGCTCATAACAGGAGCACCGTCGAAACAATGGACCTATCAGTTTTTCAGGTGTTTCATTTATGTTCATTTTCTCTGGATCGCTGAGAACAGTTACAGTTAGTTCGTCTGCAGTGACAAAAGAAATAAATATTTCGTTTATTTTCCCCAGTAGCTCATACCGAATTATTACAGTCAGTGGTTTCATCAACTTCGACTGCGAGGAAATTAGTCTTCGAGAGTTCACTCCTAATGAGACTGAGGCATACCTCATAAACTGATTCCAGCAGTTCATTTTAAATAGTTTTGCACAAGCCTACTTTTAAATGTGTTGTTTCAAGACGCAGTTCAGTTCTGATATCAGATCAACTAGACCTCGAAAAATTCCCAGATTCTTAGAATTTTCTGTTTCGACATGGCCCTTAAACCAAGCACAAATTTGCGGCAAAATTTAATGCAGTCTATCAGTTAACTCAATATGTATCGGGCTTTAACACATTTTCATTATGTCTCCGTATTAGGTCAGTAAGAAATCCCTAGTTGGCAAGTAATGCCCACTTCCCTAGCATTGAAAATTCAATAAAACCATTTACATGTTTTTCACTGGAATTGTCTTTTTTCACCTTTGCGCGAAAATTTCTTAAGTCTTTGATACCATTCCCAGTCCATAAGTTATCGCTATTTTTTGTCACAAGACAGGAAAAACAGAGTAATGAATTTTTAAATTCACAACCACACAACTGAATTGTACATTGCTCAGTTAAAATAGCGTGTATACCCTTGCCTGGATTTACCCTGTTGTTGTTGATGACTGGTGTTTAGCTCAGGTGTGGGCGCACCAAGTCCATTCAGTTTCATCCTAACCACACGTTCCAAATTTTTACCTAATAAATGGCACAATGAATTCATATTGTACTGCTTTCGAACTCGTGGTATGCTTCAATTAATCACAAGAAAATAAAACTCCCTAAACTCTGGCACGGTTCACACACGAAAAAGAAACTTACTAATAACGCAAGTTACCCACAAACGGAGTGATACTCATGCAACCGTGTTCTGGTGGACTCTGCCGAGACATCTTCAAACTTATTCTAACAGTGCATACGATAACCGATGGCAGCAACAATAAAAGAGCTGTCTAGTACACTATCAAAACAACAAGAGGAAGAATGGTCCTGTCAGAGAATAAAAAAGGCGAATATGTTCCCCTTTAAAAGATTCAGACAGAAAACGGGGGAACCAGTTGCCTCAATCCTTATTTTACCTTCTTTGCCAAAATTTTTCGTATGCGAACATATTAGCGCCCTTTTTAACACAGGACATTCTAAATCATGTTACCTGTTCTCTCTTTGTAGTTAAGCCTTCATACCCAGAATCTCACTGTCACTTCCTCTGTCTACACGGTGTTACAAAAAGGTACGGCCAAACTTTCAGGAAACATTCCTCACACACAAATAAAGAAAAGATGTTATGTGGACATGTGTCCGGAAACGCTTAATTTCCATGTTAGAGCTCATTTTAGTTTCGTCAGTATGTACTGCACTTCCTCGATTGACCGCCAGTTGGCCCAATTGAAGGAAGGTAATGTTGACTTCGGCGCTTGTGTTGACATGCGACTCATTGCTCTATAGTACTAGCATCAAGCACATCAGTACGTAGCATCAACAGGTTAGTGTTCATCACGAACGTGGTTTTGCAGTCAGTGCAATGTTTACAAATGCGGAGTTGGCAGATGCCCATTTGATGTATGGATTAGCACGGGGCAATAGCCGTGGCGCGATACGTTTGTATCGAGACAGATTTCCAGAACGAAGGTGTCCCGACAGGAAGATGTTCGAAGCAATTGATCGGCGTCTTAGGGAGCACGGAACATTCCAGCCTATGACTCGCGACTTGGGAAGACATAGAACGACGAGGACACCTGCAATGGACGAGGCAATTCTTCGTGCTGTTGACGATAACACTAATGTCAGCGTCAGAGAAGTTGCTGCTGTACAAGGTAACGTTGACCACGTCACTGTATGGAGAGTGCTACGGGAGAACCAGTTGTTTCCGTACCATGTACAGCGTGTGCAGGCACTATCAGCAGCTGATTGGCCTCCACGGGTACACTTCTGCGAATGGTTCATCCAACAATGTGTCAATCCTCATTTCAGTGCAAATGTTCTCTTTACGGATGAGGCTTCATTCCAACGTGATCAAATTGTAAATTTTCACGATCAACATGTGTGGGCTGACGAGAATCCGCACGCAATTGTGCAATCACGTCATCAACATAGATTTTCTGTGAACGTTTGGGCAGGCATTGTTGGTGATGTCTTGATTGGGCCCCATGTTCTTCCACCTACGCTCAATGGAGCACGTTATCGTGATTTCATACGGGATACTCTACCTGTGCTGCTAGAACATGTGCCTTTACAAGTACGACACAACATGTGGTTCATGCACGATGGAGCTCCTGCACATTTCAGTCGAAGTGTTCGTATGCTTCTCAACAACAGATTCGGTGAGCGATGGATTGGTAGAGGCGGACCAATTCCATGGCCTCCACGCTCTCCTGACCTCAACCCTCTTGACTTTCATTTATGAGGGCATTTGAAAGCTCTTGTCTACGCAACCCCGGTACCAAATGTAGAGACTTAGTGCTCGTATTGTGGACGGCTGTGATACAATACGCCATTCTCCAGGGCTGCATCAGCGCATCAGGGATTCCATGCGACGGAGAGTGGATGCATGTATCCTCGCTAGCGGAGGACATTTTGAACACTTCCTGTAACAAAGTGTTTGAAGTCACGCTGGTACGTTCTGTTGCTGTGTGTTTGCATTCCATGATTAATGTAATTTGAAGAGAAGTAATAAAATGAGCTCTAACATGGAAAGTAAGCGTTTCCGGACACATGTCCACATAACATATTTTCTTTCTTTGTGTGTGAGGAGTGTTTCCTGAAAGTTTGGCCGTATCTTTTTGTAATACCCTGTATAAATAAATTGTCAGAAATTTACTGACATACAGAATTCGTCTTATACAGGGTGTTACAAAAAGGTACGGCCAAACTTTCAGGAAACATTCCTCACACACAAAGAAAGAAAATATGTTATGTGGGTAACGTGCTCCATTGAGCGTAGGTGGAAGAACATGGGGCCCAATCAAGACATCACCAACAATGCCTGCCCAAACGTTCACAGAAAATCTCTGATGATGACGTGATTGCACGATTGCGTGCGGATTCTCGTCAGCCTACACATGCTGATTGTGAAAATTTACAATTTGATCACGTTGGAATGAAGCCTCATCCGTAAAGAGAACATTTGCACTAAAATGAGGATTGACACATTGTTGGATGAACCATTCGCCGAAGTGTACCCGTGGAGGCCAATCAGCTGCTGATAGTGCCTGCACACGCTGTACAGTCATGCTCAAAAGTATCCTAACGACCTGAATTGCATTTCGCCTGATTCGAATGCAACCCACATAGCGCAGCTGTCTAGCAGGTCCTCTAATCGCCCCTCGGTACAGTCGTTTCACTATTGAAAATGGTTCCAACAAGTCACCACTAGAAAACACTGCCCTGTATCGCAATAACTCAAGATGTAATGCTTTGCCTGAGAATTACTTTGAACAATTAGTTCATGGTTGCGAAAACAATCTTGACCTCATAGCCACAAATAATCATGATCTAATGGAGATCGTCATGATGGATACAAGGATTAGTGAACACAAGGTCATTGTAGCGAGGCTCGAAACCATAACAACCAAAACCACTAAAAATAAACGCAAAATATATCGATTTAAAACACCAGATAAAAATTCGCTTGATGCCTTCCTAAGCGAGAGTCTCCATTCCTTCCAAGCTAATTATGTAAGTGTAGACCAGATATGGCTCAAATTCAAAGATACAGAATCGACAGCAATAGATACATTCATACCGCATAAGTTAATATGAGACGGGACTGATCCACCATGGTACACAAAACACGTCAGAACACTGTTGCAGAAGCAACGAAAAAAGCATGCCAAATTCAGAAGAACGCAAAATCCTCAAGACTGGCTAAGTTTCATGGAAGCTTGAAATTTAGTGCGGACGTCAATGTGAGATGGTTTTAATAGTTTCGACAATGAAATATTGTCTCAAAATATGTTAGAAAACCCATAGAGATTCTGGTCGTATGTTAAGTACACCAGTGGCAAAAAACAGTCAATCCCGTCAATGCGCGATAGCGATGAAAATGTTACCGATGATGGTGCCACTAAAGCGGAGTTACTAAATACAGTTTTCCGGAATGCCTTCACGAAAGAAGTCGAAGTATAATACAGTTCAGAACCAAAGTAAACATTTCAGTTTTTGAGGAGAGTTTGAGCAGAATGTTAAATTACATGAAAGCAGCAATTCGTTGAAGCTAGCATGCATCAGTGATACTGAACATACTTCCCATAATACATTTGCTGTAAGTTTCAAATATGCAGTGTGCAGTTGCTTGTGTGTAGTCATCCAGATGATGATGATGATATTTGGTTTGTGGGGCGCTCAACTGCACGGTTATCAGCTCCCGTACAAATTCCCAACCTTTGGTCAGTCCACTCTTGCCACTTTCAGTAATGATGGTGAAATGATGAGGACAATACAAACAACCAATCATCTTGAGGAAGGTGAAAATCCCTGACCCTGCCGGTAGTCATCCAAATGTGTTATATAATGTAACATATGGGAGGAAAGGAATTTATTGCTCTTACTGAATGTTTTCATTGAAAGGTTGAAGTTAAAGGGGCTTTTCTGAATTCACTAAATTAAATGTAATCGGATAAGGTAAACCAGCTGGCTTACAGTGAACCACTGTAAGAATTTGCCAGACAAAACTTGAGCCTTACCAAATGAAACTATACAAGATCTTGTTTTGTGTGGTTCTGTTAACAGTACTAGCAGCTGCAGCTCATTGAGGTAAGCACTGGCCAACACATCCATCTTTCTGTAAATTTAACAATTTTTTGGATCTAATTATCCATTTAATAAAATTAAAATTTAATTTTATAATTCATTAGTAGCACGAACAAAGACATGTTTGTTAATTTTTAACAGGGAATTGCTAAAACATGTTGCAACGGACTTGTTGAAAGTGTTATAGTAAATTATTCGGAGGGACTTCGAGAAATGGAAATGGAGTGCCTTGACATAACACTATATTATGGTGTTTTAGTAAATGTCCAACTCTATTCATTTTATACAGGCTTCAAGAGAGGTTTCCCTTAGTTCAAAACTTACAAGTGTATGCAGTAATGCTAGCAATTAGTCGCTTGATACCGAGATGTAGACCACACTGCTCATCTTTAGTATTTTGCACTACTATCTTTAGGATTTCTAAGAACGTTTAAAATACAACAACGGCCTCAAAGGAAAAAAAGGAAGACTGGGGTTTAACATCCCATAGAGGTCATTACAAACTGAGCCTGTTTGGGGGTGAGGAATGGCAAGGTAGAAAATCATCCATAAAAAAGACTGATTCTGGGATTTGACTTAAGCAAGTCCCAGAAAACCTAACACTGAATGAGCAGACAGTGAAATGAATTCTGATCCTACAGAATGCAAGTCCAGTGTCCAATGGGCTGGAGTTAGTGCCGCAATCACATCAAACAGAGAAATCACAACGATTTTGGGATGTAGACAACAGTGGCATGATTTGTCAGCATTTACTAAATGTATACTGTGCTGAGTACCAAGCCATGAATAAAATTTTTTACTGCAATAATGACAGAGGATTAATACCTGGTTGCTAATATAATTGTGTCACCTATTCCGAATACAGTAATGTGGTTTTAATGACGGATAAAATAATTACCAGAGTTTGCCTACATAAATGCAGCCAGGTTTTGCTAATCCAAATAAAATTAGTCAGTAATTAATTGCATTGATATAGTCTGTCTGTAAACTGAAGAGCGAGCAAGCGAGTCCCCACTCTGCCTACCCTGCTACGTCACAGGGCGCTTCTACAGGCTGTTTCACAACGTAGTACCGGCCCTGCGGCGGAGCGCGCTTCATATCTGTGGCGACGCCGCGTACAGATACGTCCCGGCTGTGTTTATTTTTAGACAAATGCATTAAGAGTATAAGGAAAACAAAAGACGATAGCTTCTTCGAAACAAAACATTATAGAGCAAATAATATTAACATAAGAACGGAAGTCAGTATTCTACTACAAACATAGAACCGAATGCCTCTTCATGTGTATGTATGTTCCTCTATTCGTAAGACGAACCAGATATAGTGCAATCAACCTGTAGAATTTAAGGCTTGTTCTTACTAAAATGTAGAAGTTTTCTTTAAAGGGTCTGCATTGGAACTTAACACTTCTTGCAACACGAAGAGTGTTTAAAAAGTAAGCAGAAATTTATAATTCCGTGTTTTGTATTAGTTCGGTTTGCACTGCTTTTTTTGCCACTCTCTTCGTAAACATGTCTGAAAAGTATCTGTGCAATGTTTTGCATATTGGGTATTTACCCAGTTCTCAGTTGTCAAATGGTTCAAATGGCTCTGAGCACTATGGGACTCAACATCTTAGGTCATAAGTCCCCTAGAACTTAGAACCACTTAAACCTAACTAACCTAAGGACATCACACACACCCATGCCCGAGGCAGGATTCGAACCTGCGACCGTAGCAGTCCCGCGGTTCCGAACTGCAGCGCCAGAACCGTTAGACCACCGCGGCCGGCTCTCAGTTGTCAAAAAAGTTATATGTGTTTTGGTAGCATCAACTATTATTTGTTTTGTATAAAAATAGATTAGAGAATCTGTACTAAATTTTGTTATAAGAATGGAATAAAGTGTATCAAATTTTTAGGAATGTTAAATATTGCTTTTGGTGAGTCTCTTATGAGTAAACCCAGAACACACAAGTGGTATAAACATTTCAAAGCAGGCCTTAAAGGACAGCAGTTTTACAAGAATGGGTGAGATTAAAAATGCAGTCAAAAGGCCTATGAACTATCCTGAGGAAATAATTCCTAAAGTGTTTTGGGAATTGGAAAAAGCACTGGCATAAGTGTATAGCATGTACTGGGGAATATTTTGAATAGGATAACATTGTTGTAGATTAACAAGTAAAGTTCTTACCAAAAAATAAAAATTAATATGTGAACGCACCTTGTATGTCAAGCTTTTTACATAGAAGTCCAGAATCGGTATACGTGTCTCGAAAGAAATTTCAGTAGTGTTTAGATTAGCTATTGCACACATGTTTTAAGCAATATTCCTTAGAATCATGTGAATAGTAACCGAGATAGAGTTTTAGTGACAGAGTATATTCAAATGCTGCTGTTCTCTAGGCATTAAATGTATTACGTGATTGAATCACGTTCTGCTAGCGAAACGTTAATTGATTTTACCATGAAGCTCTCAAGTTATTCCTGGTTTTGTACAACAAGTGATAATGGTATTTATTGCTTTGGACAACATTTGACTGTATTTATCTTGGAAAATCTTTTACTACCATGTACTACATTTCTACCAAAAGAAATTTCATAGTGTATGAGCAGAGTCAGGCTTGAAAGAACACACAACATATTTTTCAAAAAAATATTCATTGCCTGTTTACATACATCGTATTTTAGAGGTCATCATCAACATTGTCACTATCATTACTGTCGCCGTCGTCGTCGTCCTCACTTTCTAAATTAATAACTATAGCGTCTATTACGTCTTCCATAACCCCATCCTTAACCCAATATTCTCTTTCAAGTTTCTCCACATGGAGGCAGTATGCACTCCAGTCATCTTGACTTATCGTTTCAAAACCTGTAACAATTGGGACAAGTTTTTGTATACGCTCTCTTTCGGTTACGGCAAAATTTAGTTCGGAATAAAACATGGAAGCTCAGAAAATGTCTACATACCTTCTTTCACCAACTGCAGCAACTTCGTCATGCAAATATCTCCAAGAATATTTCTTCCTCTGACGAAATTCTTGAGCTTTGCCCACGCCATTTCAATTGGATTTAAGTCACAGTTGTATGGTGGAAGTCGCAGCACAGTGTGTCCATGGGCTTCAAGTATTTTATTAATTTCAAATACTTTGTCTTCCGGCTTATGTTGTTTAATTAAATCAAATAATTTTGTTTTTCTCATTGTCAACTCAGCTTCCACCTTATTTTTTAATAACCATTCAATCATTTCGCTTTTATTCGAGGACCTAGTTGGAGCTTTGTTGTGTTCCTTGTTGTGATATGAAGCGTTGTCCATAACAATAACACAGTTCGGTGGCAGATTCGGAATCACTTTATTCGATATCCAATTAGAAAAATTTTCGTAGTTCATTTGCCCATGGTAGTCTCCTGTTGCACAACCCGCTTTATAAACCAACTGTGCGTTGGGTAAGAACCCATCTTTTGATCCAATATTCACCACTATAATCCTATTGCTTCCGCTAACATTGTCCATAATGCCCTCAACGCCAGGGCCCTGCCAACATTTTCTGTAAGTAATGTTATTGTCCACCCAAGTTTCATCAATATAAAAGAATTTTCTGCCTAGCTCCCTTAATTTCCTCACTTGGATCAGATACTTACATCGCCAGTCAATTATATCCGTTCTTTCTACGAGAATCTTTCGTTTACTTACAGATCTTTTCCAGGTAAATCCCATTTCACGCAATGTCTTGTGTAAAACATCTTTCTGCCAAGGAAAATGTATTTTTTGTTTCACGGCATTAAGCAATTTCCGTAGTGTCGGCACTATTTTTTGGTTTATGTAAAAGTCCTCCATCGTTTGTCGAATGACTGATTTTGTGAAACTGTCTATGACGATGGGTTTCCTCCCTAAATTATCAGTTTTCCTTCGCGGCGATTCCAGTAAACCATGCGGCTTGTTTTCACGTTCCTTCCTTATGCGTCCTATAGTGGCGAGGCTGACGTTTGCATAAACTGCAGCCCTTTGATTGGGGCTGTTAATGTTAACCAACAGTTCTTTTTGTGTTGCCTCCTTAACACACGCTGTAATAACGTTAGAGACGATCGAACGCTCGTTACTCCGCAAATACCTCCTCTTCTTCGTATTCCGCACATGTTCTTGCAATGCAGGGCGATTATGCATCACTTCGGGATACTGAAGTATATCAGTGAGTACACAAAGTCAACTGACTGACGCTGGCAACAAAGATTCCACAAACAGAAACGACGTATATCAGTATATCACTGCACGCTGAACTACACCGCTAGACGGGTAACAGGGCAACTGATTTTGGGTGGCCCTGTAGGCCAGTGGCAGCGTTCTTCCGGGAAAGGCCACTTCCCCCACCAAAGGCGCTGCTCGCTCTTCAGTTTACAGACAGACTATATAACACTGCGACTATCTTGTTTAGTTTGTCAGCTCTTGCACACTTACCTCATCATCATGATACTCTTGCATGTCTAGCAATTAAAAATCCAAGTGGAACTTTCATTACTTGGGATTTATTTGAAAAAGTAATGCAGCAATAATTTATATTCAATTTCCTTATGTTTATTTTTGGAAATAAGATATTGGATCAAACGATAAGATTCTGTTACTTCTCTATCACCAGTGATGAGCTTTATCTTCAAAGAAATAAGCTGATGCAGAAACTAAGCAGTAACACTTAATATTAAGAAAGAAAACGGAAGCATCAACTGCCTAGATTTGCTGAGCAGCTATTGTTAAATTATTAAACTGTAGTCAGAAACAAAATTTAAATTACAATACACAAAATTTGCAGATTTTATCTACAGTCAATTAAATTTACATTGGGTCAATGTCATTACACTCACCTGAATTATTTGAATCTTGAAGTGTTCCAATGTGAAGAGTGTTGCAGAAGTTTCGGGACTGCGTCTAGACGATATCAGCGTCTTGCCATGATAATTTGCCTGACAACTCTTCAGCCATTTTTAGATGACATCACTAATTTTATACTAAAAGCTAGCTCACACACCCTGCATTGCCTGGGTATTTATTTTGCCAATTTTCTATTAGAAACAAAAAACAAAAATGAACTGTGTTTGTAGTGTAATATCAAAAATGAAAAACATCTTTGAAATGATGAAACAGTTTCTGTATGCTGGCCACACCTGCTTTGCCTGTCTACAAAGCGATTTTGTAAATGTCTCTATGGCAACACCTCTTCATAACTCTACAACCAGCTATTGTTTTTGCCTACAGCCATTTGCACATCACAGTTGAAAGCTGTCAAAAGCACTGACAGGTGTCACGGATTTCCTTCAGTTGACTTAACTGCAGGAGTGTCTTAGTAGTAAAAAATAAATGTATTCAAACTTTATGCATGATGCTGTATTTTTTCACACGTCTCAGTGTTTATGGCATCTTATCTCTTGAACTGCGTGTGGTACCGTTATATAATTTTGTAGATGCATTAAGTGGAATATGTGGCAATGTCTGCGAAATTCATTGTGAATAGTGTTAGTAGCCCAGAAGTAATAAATTCCACAATCGTGCATGATGCGGCAATTTTTCATGCATCTCATTGTTTATGACAGCATATCTCCAGAATAATGATAAGTAGGTGGTTCTTACCCCACAGTGACTGTTGTCTGACAGTAAGGAATGTGTGTCCCATGTTTGGTTGAAACAGGCCCAGATGTTTGGGAGATGTGAAACATACACACATACATACACCCATTTTATAAGATGTATGGATTTTCGCAGAGACGTATGAGCATACACAGCCACTACATGTGTGCCCTTTGCAGAGTGTAGCACCCTCTTTATATTTGAAGAGCATGAGAGATCTTTGGAGTGCAGGTACATGTGTCAAGGAGTTAAAAATGCATTAAAATTAATTCTGGCTACACATGCCATAAGACATAAAATGATTTCTTTCTGAAGTTATTAAAGAAATCACCGCATCTCACACCTTATCTTCTGCCAAACATATTTCCACCAATTCCTTAATAACTTAAACCTAGAAGGATCAGGCCAGGGCCAAGATTCTGAGGAAGACTAATGCATAGAATGTGCTGTGGAGGTAGAATACTCAGCTATGGCTGACTTGCTTGAAAGGTGAGTGTGGTGATTATATTCATTGCATCTTTCGCATACTGTGAATTTGGTCTAACCAATGTAGGCTTTGCCACACTAACAATGTATTCTGTAGATTCCTGTCTTCCAAAATCCCACATCATCCTTTACTGAACCAAGAAGAGCACAAGTCTTCATAGGTGGCTGAATGATCACTTCAACATAATGTTACCTTAGGATACTGCCCAATTTCAACAAAATATTGCTGACAAATGGGAGTACTGCCCTGGGTTTGAACAGCTTCTTCTCCTCTTCATCTTGAGAGTGGTCACGTTTCTTCCTCTAAAAACTACACCAGTCCAATGTGGAGAATATCCATTATCTTTGAATACAAACTGAGGTGTTTCAGCTCCTTTGCAAAGATACCTCTATCAGACACAACATATGCTCACTGCACCAAGGTTCAAAGGATGCCTAGTTTGTGCAGGGTTGTGACAGACAGGTGCTTGCACATACAGGTCCATATGTGTGGGCTTAAGGTAAACACAACAACGCAATGACACAGTCACGAAGTGACTGACCAGACAACCAGAAACAGCACACAGCCACCTTTCTCCACTTTCATCATAAACAGAATATACTCATGGATTGAATCCAGATACCGCAAAAATCATGAAGTTCTCTTTCACTGTGGGCCCACACCACAAAAGTATCATCAATATACCACCATAAGACTTTTGGTTTAGGTTCTGCCACGTCAAGTTCCCTCTCCTTAAAGTCTCACATTATATGAAAAGTGCAACACTCATCCTTCACAGCTCACTAAGTTAGCCATAGCTGAGCAATGTATCTCAACAGAACAGTCTACAGATTATTCTCCCATGGAAAACTTGGCTTTGAGATCCTTCTGGGATTCAGTCATTAAGGAGTCTGTGGAAATACATTTGGCAGAAGATCTTATTAATGATGATGATGACCTTCAACTGGATAAGGCCATGGGAACCAGTGATTTCTTAAATATCTTCAGAAAGAAAACATTTTATGCCTAATGACACATCCTGCCACAATTAATTTTATTAATTTGAGATATGAATTTTAACTCCACGAATATGCATTCTAGCAGAGGAGGTGCACATAGTACCACCTTCACACATGCTCCTGCATGCCACAGATGGGGCAATATTTGAAGCTCGTGTAGTGGTGAAGCTCGTGTAGTGGTGAAATAGCCTCTTACTTCCAGGAGGAAGATCAGAGAGGCAACAGAAACAGCCAAATGACCCACCAACAGTAAATACCAGTAACGACTTCTGATGACTTGACTGCCAGCAATAACAGCGCTACAGGACGACAGCTCACATGAAGCAAGACACACAGGCATGCAGCGGACTGCAGCAGCTGCAGGTACATAGAGTACTGGTGCACCTCAGCTGGTGCAAGAAAGCCAGAAAACAACACCACGTCACGACTGCCGCCTGGTTTTCAATTTGCCAATTTCCACCAATCACAAGTAGTAATGCAAACACCAATCAAAATGTCGGGTTTCCACCAATGAAAAGAAATAATAAAAACACCAATAAAGACTTCTAACATCCCTCCCTTTCATCCTTAACAACCTATCAGAATTAGATAACAGCCATGTCTGCAGGTATATAAGAAACAAACTTTTCTAATTCAGTAGTACACAAAAACACCCTGGAGGAGGTGAGCCACCTGTGAAAGCAGTCCTGTTATATATCAGCTCTTCTGCAATCATTGTTCCGCTTTTTATATCGGCTGTCTATGAAGATGAAAGGCAACCACCAAACTGTGGCCAAGAGCAAAGTGAACCACCCTGTGGCACAACATGTAGCTGTACATAACATTTGATTCACAACATGGGGCATCTGGATCCTTCCTTCCACCTCCAGCTTTTCTGAACTGTGCAGATGAGAGTTATACTTATAATGCATTCTCCACTCCCAAAATCATCAGCCCTCAACCTACGGTAACCTTCTGTTCCCACACCTGCCACCCAACTGTTTCCAGCCTCTGCCCTGTCATCTCCTCTCAATTCAGCTCCCCTCACCCTCATTCTACCCTGCTCTCTGCCAGTGCATCCACCATTCTATTCCCCTTCTCTGCTCCTCTACTTCTGCTTCCTGTTCCCCCTCCTCCTCTCCCTCCCCCACAGCCTCTCGAGGCTGTGACTGTCACTCATGCTCTGCCCCTCTAATCCCTCCATGCTTAGCCAGGCCACACCAATTCCTCCTCCTTCACCAGTACCATGCTGTCCCTCCACCTCATCCACCCCACTTCGGATTGTCGCTTCCGTTCAACGCATTTTTGTTGCAGTCTGGCCAGAGTGGCTGGAGTGAGCAGTCATGCAGCGTGAGGTGTGCTTCCTTGTGTGCATTTCTCTTTTCTGAAAGATACCTTGGCTGAAAACTTAAATGTAACAGCCTTTTCATTGAGCCTGCTTGCAATTCAACATGTCGTCTTAAAGGTGAACAGCACTCGAGCCTTTTCATTATGTTGTCGATATCCTAATCCAGACTTTCCATTATTTAAAAAGTTATGAGAGAAATGCACAGATAAAATTTCATCAGAACACAACAGTCCATAGTAAGTTTGATTTTTATTTGTTCTTCCTTTGGCTTTCAATTTATTAGCAGTGGAAGTAGTGTGAAAACAACATTTATTGTGTGATGTTGAGAATTTTAACATAAATTGTCCCAAAGTCCAGTAGTAGTGTGTGCCAAATATGAATTCTAACTTCTTTGTTGTGTTTACAAGTGTGTGAACTACATTTTGAGCTACATGATGCAGTGCATTTACTGTTACTCACTCAAAACAAAGAAGTTTAAAAATCTTTGTGATATTTTGCTGCATTACTGATCTATCTAAATCATCATCTGGGAGAGATGCTACAGATCACAGGCACACTTGGAGAACTCCCTGCTTACAAGTGCTGTAATTTTATATTTGAACAATATATATAGAGTTCACCACATTATGTGATCTGAAAGGGATGATACAGAAATGTAAAATACACTGTGAGGGGCTACTTCAAATGAATCACAATCTCATTGGTCCCCTGCTTGTGAAAGATGTCCAGAACCTTAAAGTTTTCTGCCATTTAGTTATTGATAGTTGATTGTTTCCAAGTGTTAAGTTTGACAATATGCAAGTGAAGAGTGTGGTAAGTACAAATCTTCCAGTTAAAATTGAGAATTTGACTAATTTAAGTTCAGTGTTTCATGTAACCCACAATAACCTTTGCTGGGTGAATGGCTGTAGTGTTAAGAAGAATATTTGTGTGTGTGTGTGTGTGTGTGTGTGTGTGTGTGTGTGTGTGTGTGTGTGTGTGTGTGTGTGTGAACAATTGTGTGTTTATTGTTTTAGTCTACACGGCAGCGTCCAAAAAAACAGCTTCAAGTACGGACTGCTTGCCAATTATGCATAAATTGTTACCCACCTTGAGAATATACAATAACAAATAGATAAACACATAATAATTAGATAATAAAAAATATCTATTAAGCTAATGCACAGGTATATCATTACTTAACAGTTGATTGACAAGAAGCAGGCTAGTACTCGGGGCCGGCTTTTACATTGTGTTAGTTTGACCGTTTGACCCAGTCATGTAAAACTGTCACAGCTGTGTAGTAATCTTTCAACAAGAGTGATATCAGAAAAAAAAGACTCCAATATATTTGCTACCTTGACCCCCCCCCCCCCCCCCCCAGCACAAAATAACCCAAATTCTCAATGGAGACGATGAGGAACTGCCGTTTCTTTTTGACGAAATGTGCTTTAAGTCACAGCTACACTACAAGGGTGGTAATATTGTTGGCCAAGCACATTCTGGAGCTGAATGATCATCCAATGCTGCTTCACTTCATGATTCATATTTTGCTTGTATAGAACCACAACATGGCTCACATTCTGCCAGACAAAAGCACTAAGGATAAGTCTTTTCATCTTATTTTTGAACTCAGAAACAAGGTCAGGTCATCATTAACTTGGAGGCAACAGGACATGACGTATTGAAGCTATTTTCAACAGCAGAAGAATTAACAGAAAGGTCGTGTCATATTTCAATAATCCTCCTGAGATGAAGTTTAATTTTTAGCACCCATCTTGAAGCTAGTAGCAAATTTCAGTTATAAGCATGCACATCTTAAAATGCATATGTAATGACTAGCTGAATCCCAGTGACACTGTAGCTGCCAGTTCTCTGAAAACATGGCAAATGGTCCAAAAAGGGAACTTATTAAAGTGTGGTAATGGACTGATATTGATATTTTCATGGCTATCTTCATTGGAGAGACAAAATGTTAAACTTGCTGTCAAAATTTTTAATATTGCCCTTAGTGAATATTGCTCCATGTACCACTGAGTGCCCCATTATTCACTGAAACTATGTGCAAGTGGTGGAGTGTTGTTAATGTAAAAATTTTGCTGGAAGGGCAGAGGTTAAGGAACATGTTTCAGGACCCAACTACAACAAATTCTTCAATTTTTTTTTTTTTTTGACACTTTTCACTGAGGCTGTGCAACCGTCTCAAGAAATATAAATATACAGACTGAGCAGAGAGAGATATACTGGTACAATTACTTTTGTAACAAAATAGTGAAAGGAACACTTGCATAAGCAATCAGTGTAAAATCCATTGTCAATCACACTGTATATTGCTCCATAAACCTAATTATTACAACATAATTACTCAAAGAGAGTTATAGTCTGTGGCAGGACAATGACTCTTAGTCATGTTGTATGGCAGTTGCAGTATTTGTCTTGGAAAGGCATCTACCCCCAGTACAAACACTGCTCATTTTTCAATTAACATACGCACTATAATAATGTTTTGCAAAAGAAAAATATTACCAACTGTAAAAGATTCAAAACGTAACATTGCATGACATTACACTGTGAGATAAAAACTCAAAATTCCCTTTGATTCCTACTGTCAACAAAATTCATTCTTCTTTAATAACTTATTTCATGAAATGGTGTTTACCAAGCTTCAAATTTATTTATAGAATTTTAACAGATCTAGCGCCTGAAAAAGTTAAAACCATGTAGTATCGGACAGTTGCTGTGCTATTTTTAAATGCATCCGAAAAATTGTTTCTTGAGGTACAGCAAACTATTTACATATCGGATACTAACTGACATAAATCTCTTAGTGACAAAGTAAAACCATTACATATACCTACTACTGCAGTTAAAAAGTAGGGGAAATAATTTTACATTTTATGTGCTCACCATGGCCTCTGTGCAGCAAGAGGTTATGTCTCTGTCACATACACTGATGTATGTCATGGAAGTAGTGACACAGCCTTCTTCTCAGATGGCCTTGCAGTAAGTGACAACTTGCATCACACTTCATATAAGAGTCTAAGTTGAAAAAGTTTTACATGTTTGTATTTGGTATTACTATGCTTAAGTCAGTCACTGTAAAGGACATTAGTTCACTCAAATAAAACAGGTGTTTAATTGATACAAAATGTAATTTCTCATTGCAAATCTTCAAATACCTCATCAGGTTACGGGCCCAGGCACTGAATGATATGTCAAAGAGAACTGGACAAGTTATACCATGAAAAGTTAAAAAAATCGTTGTCGGCCATTGTTGCTAAGCAAAGTTTCAGTACCCCAATCACACTGCGCTCAAATTAAAACTAATCTACAACTGCCAAAGAAATTTCTGTTATGCTCACTGCAAAATTAGATGAAATGAAGTGTCAAGCTTGGAAATTACATACCCTGCAATTCTCAAAGCCTACTGAATTTTTAATGTTGTAATTGTACCTCCGTAGCTGACAGGCCAGCATAGATGACTGCCATACCAAGGACCCAGGTTTGATTCCTGGTACAGGATGCACTCAGCCATTTGATGCCAGTTGAGGAGGTACTTGCATAAAAAGCAACAGCTCCACAGTCTGAAAAGTTAGAAAAATGGCCAAGACAGCACTGTGTTGACCACATGCACACCCATACCGCAATTGCAAGACATCACAACGCAAAAGATGACCCAGTGGCCAGTCAACATTACTTGGGCCTTGAAGGCCTGTATGGTGAGCTTGTACAATTGGAACATGCATGAATTCAAACACATAAAATTGATGGTGAGGACATAACAAGCAGAGATACGTGAAAATACCAAGCCTATGTTCCTGATTTCCACGTCAGTACTTCAAAATCAAATGCAAAAGCTGTTCATTTGTGAAACAGCACATGGAATATGGAAAAAGTTGATATTTATACAAGAGCAATGATCAGAGTAATCTAAGTTAACCTTGATGCAGTGTTTTCATGAATACTGAATGGATGTGAATGATTCAGTCATTGCACACATTGCTAAACTTGAAAAGCTGGCACTGCAGATTCAAAATACTGGGAAAAATGTCTTGGGTGTAGCCATAATGGCAAAAATCATCACACCATTGCCATCAAAGTAATATAAGTTCAAAGAAGCACGAGACAGTGTGTCAGATGGTCAACAAAATGTGGAAACGCTGATGGACGTCTCATCAAGAAGAGTGCCAGTTGGTCATGGATAGTGAAAAAGTTGGTGCATTTGCAGTGATGGTGATCAGAAAGCAAAACAAAAAGGTAATTTCACCTCATAAAACCAAAGATTCTGCAGAAAGCATGGACGTTTTGCTTCAGAGAGCAGAACATTTATCACTTAGTAATGATAAAGAATACCATGTCACCTTGAGGGGAACTGGCACTCCCAACAAATAATAAGATGGAAAACGAGTGTGGCACATCTCAACAACATTCTAATCAGCTATCAAACTAAATTATTTACTGTACTTCAAAAACAATCAAGTTACTTTAGTTTATGACAAACTGTAGCAGAAGGTGTGACTCAAGAGAGTGAGATGAAGTAAATGTTGCAGTGAATAAGCTGAAATAAGTCACATGAATGACTGGAGCACACCAATAAACTGATAAATCAGTAAATGATCGCCAAGGGTACGTTGAGCGTAATATCATCAAAGAAGTAGGGTTTTTTTTCTTTGGGGGGGGGGGGGGGCGGGGGGCCCCCTGTCAAGTCAGCTAGACAAGGTACATCTGCTGAAGTTCAACAACAAAAACATGATTTGTTCTACGAAATCAATTGAATTTATACATTCATATGTCTGTGGTCTGATGTATCACTTGAATCTGTCAGTGGTGCAAAGCTTTTTTTTTGTCACATTTAAAGATGATGCAACAGGACACAGGCCTTTTTATTTTCTCATACACAAATCTGGTGTCACTGACTTCGTGAATGCAGTGCTCTTGTGTTGAACATGTTAGGTCGAAGAATCAAAACACTGTGCATGAACAATGAAACTAAGTTTATTAACTGTGCCATGAAATAGCATGTCAGAAACCTTGGATTCCAGCTGGAGACAATGCACCATACACACTAGAACAGAATGGTTGATTAAAGAGGTACAGTCTACCAATTGTTGAAAGCACACACACCCTGTTAAAAACTGAGACTCTTCCTAAGTTTTCAAGGGCATAAGCAATTAACACTGCCTTCTACATAGTAAACAGGAGTCTGATGAAGCACACACTGAAGCAAACTCCATACGAGTTACAGAACCTACGAAAACCGTATCTTGTAAACCCCCACATCTCTTAATCTAATGGTTTTGCTCATGTGCCAACATAATTTCAAAGCACCCTCAAAGCCAAAGCCAAAAATTATGTCTGCTGAATACCAAGGACACTCGACAAGTTATTGGCTTTTTTACCCTGAAAACTGAGAGGTTTTCACATCCCAAGATGTCACATTCATTGACCTGAGTAGCAGCATAATGCCAGCAATACAACAAAATGATGACATGTAACTTAAAAGATCAAAGATGACAAAGAATTTGTGGATCATGACAAGCAAGTTCATATCAGGCCATTGTAAGTACAGGAAGAGACAGTACATCCTAATCAACCAGTAAGGTAAGAAGCTCATTTCATCCAATATTGAACTCTCAGTAGCTTGAAGGAAGCAGTTTCCAGTACAGACTCGAAATATTTGAGGGAGGCAATCACAGAGAAACTGGAAGCTCATCGCCGGCCGAAGTGGCCGTGCGGTTAAAGGCGCTGCAGTCTGGAACCGCAAGACCGCTACGGTCGCAGGTTCGAATCCTGCCTCGGGCATGGATGTTTGTGATGTCCTTAGGTTAGTTAGGTTTAACTAGTTCTAAGTTCTAGGGGACTAATGACCTCAGCAGTTGAGTCCCATAGTGCTCAGAGCCATTTGAACCATTTGAACCTGGAAGCTCATGAGGAGAACAAAACTTGGAAGATCATTCCTCCAACCACCAGCTGGCAAGTTATTCACTTCAAGGTCTTGTTTGACACAAACAGCAAAGATCACTGGGTTCAAAGTACAGCTTCATGCAAGAGGCCTCAAACACGAGTACAGCATCAACTACAATGAAACCTTGTTATTGCTCTAATATATGGAGCACTAGGATTGGTTGGTTGGTTGACCGATTTGGGAGAGGGACCAAACAGCGAGGTCATCAGTCCCATCGGATTAGAAAAGGATGGGGAAGGCAGACGGCCATGCCCTCAACCATCCCGACATTTGACTGAAGTGATTTAGGGAAATCACGGGAAACCTAAATCAGGATGGCCAGACCCAGGTTTGAAACGTCGCCCTCCCGAATGCAAGTCGAGTGTGCTAACCACTGTGCCACCTCGCTCTGTAATGAAACCTTTTCACCAGTCATATGGTATGGCGTTTTCAGATCTTTCGTGGCAACTGACACACATGAATAATCAAAGATGATACAGTTTCACATCTGCACTGAAATTCTTCTTGAAGAAGAAATCTATATGGAAATAACTAAGGGATTGGTTACTGACACAAAGAATCCTGCTGTTTGCAAGCTTGAGAAGTCTTTGTAGCTGCTCATGCAGGTTCCTCAGTTCTGAAACAAGAAGTTTATAGATTTTCTTTTGCAGTTTAATTTTGAAGTAAATGAGTCTGATTCATGTATATTCCTTACCCCAACAAGTGGTGAAGTTCTTTTGTTGTTGTTATTTGGAGATGATGGACTTATTGCTTCATCAAAATTGAGGAAAGTGATTTGTAAAGTTGTCACATCACTATAAGAATTGTTTCGTATTACAATCTAAGATGGTCATTGTTTTATGAGGGCAGAAATAAAGAGAGCATGCAGAAGAGAAAATATTAATGAATCAGTGCATACAAACAAGAAGAATAAATTTAAAAGTTTGGAATGGGTGATGCAGATGGTCTTGAGTGTTGTGGCTGATTCTCACGTCCATTTACTACTTTTTGAAAAAGACTTAGAGGTTGAGAAAATGCTGTACCGTGAAGTGGATGGACCACTTACTTTTTATCCATTATCTTGTGATCAGATACTTCACTTTCAGTAAACAGTATAGGTTTCGGTAGATCATAATAAGGCATGTAGGCAAGTGGTTAAGGGACTTTTTCATTACTGACTGAAAGAGAAGATAATGGTACAGAGCACTCCAACAACATGAGCAAACTACAACTAGTGCATTTTTCTGATGCTGATTATGCAGGTGATCTTATACAAAAAAATTATTTATTTGTGTTCAAAACTTAATGCAATCACTAAAGCACAGGGAGTGTTGGAAATGATTTAAGTGCTTGCATATAGTTTCAGTGTGCATAAAGGTAAAGTTCCTAGTTTTCAGAGATGTGCATGCATTTACTCTTTGTTTGTTGCGTGTTCATAGCCTGAAGTCAGTTATTCTAAAGGATGCCACTTCAGTTAAATAAATAAGTAATTTAGCTAATACAAAAATATTATTTCTCTCTGCAAAACTTCAAATACCTCATCATTCTGCCTCATATTTATGTCTCGCTTTGTGAAACATGTTGGGTATATCACAAGCTGTTTGCATGCAAGTATTGCTCCCATCAAACCTCTTAAGATTTTTTAGTAATGATCCGTGTTCCAAATTTTGTGTTGCTCAGTAAACCACAGGATTGCGCCTTGTATTAATTGAAAATATAGATACTTCCGGGATCACACATTAAACTGACAAACTAAGGCAATCAAAAGAACTTCACACTCTCAAACATTATAATTTTTTAATTTTTCAGCTCCAGCCCACACTCATTTGTGTTAACTGTCACTCATTCTTCATAACTGCTTTATCAATGTATGTGTGTGTACATGTGCCACTTTAACACCAGCTAGCATTCATAGTGAGTAGCAAGCTCAAATTCGAATGTTTTTGTTTAGCTGCCACACCTTTTATCTGTTGCAATTTCATTTATGACGATAATTTAATTACAGAAACACATCAGACATTCAGCACTAAGTGCAACAACCAGAATAATGACTTGTAATTCTGGGAGATAAATTCAGGGCCAAAGTCTAGTAATAATTATTAGCACAGAGTAAATAAAACCTGTAGAAAGTTAAGGGATGACATACCAAAGAAGACCAAATCATTGTCAAAGCTTTGAGATACATTTCCTTGCAAAAAAATGTTGCAAAATTTTATAAAAAGTAATCATAGCAATTAATGATCAAAGATGCAGTCCTTGTTTCAGTTGAGTCATCTAAAAGACTTTAGTGTTTTAACATATTGCCACAAAAATGAAGTTCTTCTATGTCCCACAATCATGAATAAATAAACTTCTGGAAGTGACTAAATGAAAGACAATAATACTACACAGTGTGAAGGGAATAGGGGTTTAAATAAACCAAGTCTCATTATAATTGCTCCAACTATTTTTATTTTCCAATATCAATGCCTCTGCATTATCCACTGCTCCCTCCATCACCACCCATTTTTGTGGTTGTTATTATGTGCAGCCATTTAAGTAGAAAGGAACATCAAAAGGAATGACAACATCTCAATGGAACTGTCCATGTGTTATTCAACTTTCACACCACTGAAAATTTCTATGTGTAACTGTGCTTACACATATACTAAAAAAAGTCAACAGACTTACATCTCTCAGATAACATTAACAAAACTCTGTACACATCAGTAATATTGTACCAATACACACAGCTTTCTAGCATTGATACTGATGTGCTTGCTCTACCATGTGACAATGAAATGCACAGACAGAAATTTCCAATTCTGAAGTAAAATTCGATATGTCATGAGCATTTTCATTTAACTTTTACAAGCCTGATAAAACCTACACATAATTAACATTCATGTGGAAGACTCCTACTTTGTGACATGACTGCAAGAGAAAAAAAAAAGCAAATGTGACAATTTTTAGGAGAAATATTACACCATCAAGATAAACCAAGGTAACATATTAATACAAGTGAAGATTTTCAATGGACCTGTCACAAAATATTTAGCTTACTGGAAGTTACCACACTTTCCTCACACTGTTCTCCAAACGTAGGGACATCACACTGAGGTTTTACATCCTCCACACACTGGCACCTGGGCCTTTAAAAAAATATTGAGTGTACAAGGTTTACATACATGTCAACAACATTCTGACTTGGAAAAACATTACAAAACATCTATTTCTCATCGTTGGGATAAAGTATCAGGTACGAAGGAATTTCTTATCATTCGTTTGTTTATAATAAGCTAACAATAATCAAACTAAACCCTGTATATGAAACACTCTCGAACATCAGTCACACATGTGCTTTTAGACTCAAAGTACCCGCAGTGTGAGCAAATTATAACAATAATACCAAACCGTAAGCCCCTTAAAGGAAGAGTCTTAAATAATTATTTCACAAAAACAAGGAACAGTAATCATAAATGGAATGTTAATTAAAATTTTCAAGTATGATGCAATACTCAGGAAACCATAATGCAAGTGTAGAAAACATTTAGGGATTATTATTTTTTTTTTTTTTACATTTGTGTGTTTTTTCTTGCAAATATGTGGAAGGATACTAATGTATGTATAAGTGACCAGTTTGTTTATTTCTATATAACTGTACATGTCATATCATAAAGCCCAGGTACAGCACGTACGTGGTTATTTGTGTTTCACAAAATAAAGTATACTTCTTGTGCTGTGGCAGTGAAAGGCCAAATCTTTTTCCTTTCCAAACTACCATCTGCTGTGTGTTCCTTGCACAACAAGGAATGAACTCTGTTTCCTTAACTAAATACTCTCAACTTCACAACTTCATCGGCGAAGTGAGTGTAGTGTTTTTACACACTCGTACCCTGAGGGATAACTGGGTGACATTCGTAGGATCACTGAAATGTTGCAGCAAGTTGAGCACACAAAAACTGCCTTTTTCATATGTTTACACAACATATCAGAGAATTGCACTTGTGCCATTATCAACTTTCTTCTTGCTTCCCTGTTAACAATGTTTTGCAACTAAGAAACATCGTTGTCTCACCTAAACTTCCCATCACACCACTCTTCATTATAAATGAAGATGTATGAAATTATTATCAATCACTTCTGTAGTATGGAATGTTAAATCTACGGCCCACACATCATATACTTCTCCCTGAACCCTTAACTACTTGTAGATGCTATCGGTGAAACGGGGCTCAATGGGCTTCGACTCGAGTCTCTGAGGCAACCATTAACTGTAATTACCACTTTGCGAGAGCCTGCGTGGTCTCGGTGTTCACACAGCCAGATACCCTGCCATGTACCAAGATTTAATTTACCATCCGTTATTGGTATTGTAAGTGAAGAGCCAAGGAAGCAGGCTTTTACATGAGCTGGCTGTAACAAAATAATACATTTCAGAACATATTCATAATGATATATAAACTGCAGTAAACTTCATACTACATGAACATGTACATTCTTATTTTAAACAACATTTAGGTCTATTGCTTCAAGGCTTACCTCTGTTTAACAGTAAAAATTTTACAGCTGTTCAATTACAGGTCATTTACTCTAAACTGACAATTTGAAAATGAAACAAGCCAATAGCAGTAACCTAGAAAAAATAATGGATATACACCACATGGAATGTGGCTAATGATAAATAAACTTATATAGAAGTATAATCATTCAGAGCCAAAAAGTAAATGGAATACTCACCATGTCGTCAGGCCCTTCACAGGAATGTCTATAAGGCAAACCCTGTAAACAAAATGAAAATTGTATCATTTCCACAATAATTTTGTGTGACTATCACCTACTCTCCTCCCCCTTACTCCTACATAAAATAAATCTCTCTAATACATCTCCCTTCATCCTCGTCTACAGTTCATCCTCAAAGCAAGTGGGTCCCTCCCTACCTGTGGTCTGCGGGACTAGCCCTCCTTCCCTAAGCTATCCCTTGTTCCTCTTCAACAAGGTAGTCAACTGCTCTTAAAGTTGGGCATAGTTTTTGAAAATCATTTCCACGAATTACGATGAAGCAACATTTACAACATTTAATGAGAAATGCCGCGCACACACACACACACACACACACACACACACACACACACACACACACACACACACAGACAAACAGACAGAGAGAGAGAGAGAGAGAGAGAGAGAGAGAGAGACGGGGGGTGAGTGAGGAAAGGGAGGGGAGGGGAGGGTGGAGGGCTCTCACACACGCTTTTGTATGTGTACTTCAGATTGAAAAAGGATTTCACCAAATGGTCCACAGGAGTTCTGCATAATTTTTATTTGAATGGGAAAGGAAGTCAGCCATATCCTTTCTGTAGAAACTAGCACATTAAACAATTTAGAGAAATAACCTAAATTTGGATAGGTAGACAGAGATTTAAACCCCACTCCTCCTAAATGCAAGCCCAATGTTTTAAACACCTTGCAACCTCCCTTCGTCTCCACTGTACAATCAGTGCCTCCACAGTCATTATCCCCAAGATTCTCAGTTAATATTAGTCATGAAGCAACAGTCAATTTTAATTAAGCTGATCTAACAGTCCCTGTTAAGATATTCATCTACAGAGTAGGAGTTGCCTACCAACGAGTCTTTCAAACTTTCATCACTTTAAGGTGTCCGCTACATTAAGGACGCCGTGAAACAGCACACTTACAAATTATTTATTTGGCTTATGTCCACTATGACAATGGGCATGTGAATAAAAGCAACTTTTTTATACTGAAAATGGGTTTACAACTTGAAGTAATCCTCATCATTCAGCACCCGCCAGGCATTATGTTTCAATACGATATTATACTTTACAATGCTCTGAATGTGGAAGTCGTCTTAAAATTACATCTGATAGTGCCCGTTTCCTGAAATCGCAATTTTTCATACCTTTCTCTGTCAACATTTGTAGGGTTTAACTATTTCACAACTAAATTAATGATGTCCAGCTGTCAGTACCAGTTAACAAGCAGGCCTGGAATGAAGCAACACAGCAGGTAGTTCTTCCACAATACAGCCCTAAATTCAACACAATGCAGCAACATTGAAAAAAATAAGAAAAAATGACATTGTGGTAGTAATGAAGTTGGAAGCAGATGAAATTAGACTACCATGAGAGAAACATTTCCAACTTTTACAGTGTTTATATGGTGCTCTAGAATGATTAATAAAAGAAATAACTGTATCACGATGTTGCAGTTTTAACATAGGTCAACATACCACAATGGTAACAAAGGTCAAGGGTACCTCCTAACATCACGTCAGACCACCTTTTGTTTGGCATAGAGCAGCAACTCGTGTGGCATGGACTCAACAAGTCATTGGAAGTCCTCTGCAGAAATACTGAGCCATGCTGCCTCTACAGACGCCCAGAATTGCGAAAGTGTCCCCGGTGCAAGATTTTATGCATAATTATGTCCCATAATGTTTGATGGGATTCATTTCAGGCAATCTGCATGGCCAAATCATTCGCTTCAATTCTTCAGGATGTCCTTCAAACCAATTACGAACAACTGTGTCCTTGTGACATGGAGCATTGTCATCCATAAAAATTCCATTACTGTCTGGGAACGTGAAGTCCATGAATAGCTGCAAATGGTCTCCTCATAAACAAAGGTAACCATTGCCAGTCAATGATTGGTTCCAGCCCATGTAAATAATGTCACGTAGAAGAAGATGTAATTATATGAATGACAAACACTAACCTCACTTAATGAAGGTTTATTCAACACTTGCACATACAAGAGCGCGGAGCGCATTGCCTCCTGCCAGAACACATATGTATGTGTAGTTACAGAACATTCCAGTACAATGATTCTTGACATTTGTGGGTACTTCTAGAATGTATTGGAACCGAATATAGAAATTAAAATTTTACAGTTCAGGTGAGTTTTGAACTCACGACCCTCCATGCAACAGTCTAGTATCATAAGCACTACACCACAGTGACTGTGCTACTCGACTTCTTTTGCAACACTGCTCCCTCCTTAAGAGAACAGAGTCTCAGTGTTACGTCCTCCTAGTCCAGGAACGAGTCGTCTCTCCTGCATACTCCGACTCCCGATGACTGACGTTTGCCCTGGCGGCGATCTTAGAACTTCCTTTGCCGTTATGTTCTTCATCACTTTTCCGCTTGTTGCCTGTCACCAGAGCTTCGAATTTACCCTGGGTTGCAGGATCCTTATAGGGCCTCATTCAAAGGATGTGGACCATATCCCTGGTCTTTCGTTGTCTTGTGTTGGGGTCAAAATCTTCAACTTCATAAGTAACATCAGACAATTGTTTTAAAACCTTATAAGATCCAAAGTAGCACCTGAGGAACTTCTTAGAGAGACCAACCTTCCAAACAGGAGTGAAGATCCAGATGAGGTCACTGGGCTGGTAGACAGTAGGGCGATGGCTTGTGTCATACCTTCGGCAATTGTTTTCTTGAGCCTGCAACGTGCAGAGTTGAGCTAACTGCCAAGCTTCCTCAGCTCTGGTTAACACCTGGCCAATGTAGTCAACATCCATGTCATCAGGATGTAATGGAAACACAGTGTCCATCATCATAGTCGCCTCATGCTCATGCACCAGGAAAAATGGCGAAATCCTGTGGTGTCTTGTTTGGTGGTGTTGTAGGTAAACATCATGAAAGGTAGCACCTCATCCCACTTTCTCTGCTCAACACTGACGAACATTGATAGCATGTCGGCCAAGGTCTTGTTAAGGCATTCAGTAAGCTCATTAGTTTGCAGATGGTAGGCAGTCATGTTATGAGTAATGTTGTGTCGACGGTTTATCTCTGTCACAAGATTCAATTGAAAAACTTTTCCCTCAATCTGTAATTAACGACCTTGGGGCACCATGTTTTTATACAATGTCTTCCACAATGAATTTGGCTACCTCGAATGCTTTGGCTGTTTTCACGGCTTTTGTAATGGCATAGTGCGTCAGATAATCAGTGCAAATAATAATCCACCTATTGCCACTAGCAGACACTGGAAATTGTCCAAGGAGGTCAATCCCAATACACTGAAAAGGTGTTTCGGCTGGTGGAATTTGTATGAGTCGACCAAGTGGTTTCTGAGGAACTGCCTTTCTCCTCTGGCACTCTCAACAGTGCGACACAGTGACGGACACTCCTAAATAAACCTGGCCAGAAAAATCTCTTGCAGATTCTATCATATGTCTTAATAAATCCTAAATGTCCGGCCTGAGGTGTGACATGGAATTTCTGTAGAACATCTAAGCGCATGTGGTCAGGAATCACTGGTAGCCTCCTCTTTCCAAACGGATCAAAGTTTTTCTTGCAAAGTAAGCCATTAATTACCTTAAATTGTCCTTTCACATCCTCTGACCGATTTAAGGCAAGCATAATTTGAGATAGCTTGGCGTCCTTCTTGTGCTCAGCAGAGAGGTCCTGGAGTGCTGCGAGACAGTCACTATCTTAATCAAAGTCTTGATGGTCTCGCACAGGGTTTCTTGAGAGACAGTCGGCATCATGGTGTTTTCTTCCACTTTTGTACACTATGGTAATGTCATACCACTATGGTAATGTCATACTCTTGAAGACGTAGAGCCCACCTTGTGAGTCCTCCTGTTGGATTCTCAAGACCTGTCAACCAACAGAGTGAATGATTTTCTGCAACAATGTGAATGGCCTTCCATAGAGATACTGTCAAAATTTGCACATGGCCCAGATCACAGTAAGACATTCTCTTTCTGTAGTCAAGTAGTTTCTCTCGGCTTTTGTAAGTGTCCTAGAAGCATAGGCTATAACCTTCCCTTTTCCATCTGAAATTTGCAGCAGAACAACACTGATCCCATAGCCACCGGCATCTGTGTGTAGTAGTGGTGCTCTCGCATCATACAGACCAAGTAAAGGGTCAGTCATTAGAGCTTTTCGCAGCACATCGAAAGAATCTTGTTGAGCACCACCCCAGATAAATTTAGCATTGGCTTTTAACAACTCTTGGAGTGGTCTGGCTTTGATACAAAAGTCTGATAAAATAACAGTAATAAGAACATAATCCGAGAAAGCTTCTCACATCTATAATACTTTTAGGATCTTTGTTTGACACAAGGTGTCCAAGTATTTTGATTTCTTTTGCTCCAAAGACACTTTCTTGGATTTAAGTTTCAGTCCACTTTGTTGGAGACACTTAGGAACGGCCCTCAGTCTTTTTACGTGTTCATGTCTCTGAGAACACTATAATGTCATCTAACAACAACAAACAAAGACACATCATCCACTTCATGTGACTTAGAAGATTATCCATCATCCATTCAAAAGTTGCTGGTGCATTACACAAACCAAACGGCATTACCTTAAACTCGTACAGGCTCTCAGGGGGTGATGAATGCAGTTTTCTCACAATCAGCCTCATCTACTTCGATTTGCCAGTATCCCGAGTACATGTCCATAGCTGAGAAAAACTTAGCCCCCTTCAGACAATCTAGTGTATCGTCAATTCGTGGAAGAGGGTAAACGTCCTTTTTAGTTATCGTACTGTAATCAACAAAAGGTGCCAACTGCCATCCTTCTTCCTGACGAGAACTACTGGTGACGCCCATGGGCTCTGCGAAGGCTGAATGATGTCATTCTTCATCATTTTCTCTACCTCGTCGCGAATTATTCGAAGTTCCATTGCTGACATACGGCATGCTCTCTGGCTTATTAGTTGATGGTCTCCAGTGCTAATCTGGAGGTTCACCGTCGATTTGTCTAATTTGCTCTTCACCTGTGGATTGAAGCATTCAGAGAACTCTTGAAGAATGACAAGTAGCTTCTTCTGTTGTTCCTTAGTGAGATCTGGTGATAGTCGAGCTAGACGATCTTGTCTCATGACAGTAGTGCCTATTTCGCCCAAAGACTCAGCATGGGAGGTTTCCATGACACTCAGCTGTTTGGCAATTAGTGGCTCAATGTTTGCCACACACATGCATCTTGGAAGGATCTGTGGTTCTCGGCGACCGTTAACTATCCACAATTCACCGAATCCATTCTTAAACGAGACGACAGAGGCTGGGATGACCAAGTTATACTTCAGTGCTATGCTTCTCTTACATTCCACTACAAGATCCACGGGTTGATGCATGGCATGGCACATGACAGTTACCTTTCTAGAGCCGACTGCAGGAATCATCACTTCAACCAGCACACACAGTCTCCATACACTCGGATGCGCATCTTCCTGTCCACAGTATCTCATCTCATCGAGCATAATCTTCGAGTGACTACAATGTATAATTGCCTCAGAAGCTTTCAAAAAGTCCCATCTGAGAATGACGTCATGACTACACTCTTGTAATATAATGAATTCTAAGGGCTGTGTATGGCCACTTATACCCACACAAATGACACATCTTCCTGTAGGTTTTACATATTTCCCATTAGCCACCTTCAGCAGAGATGTTTTGTTGTTGACGAATATGGTTTTCTGCAACTGGCGACGATACTTCTTCAAAATGACTGAAGATGATGCTCTAGAGCCCACAAGAGCATGGGCTGATCGACCATCCCTGAGGATATTGACACAGTTTCCTATCATTTTTGTAGTAATCGACGGCAGAGGATATTTCTCTTCAGCGGCCTCACCTCCAAGGAAGGTCACACCCTTTAGTTTTCCAAGTTGCAGCGGCTAGGTGATCGGCTGGAGCTTCTAAACGGCGATGGAGACCTCAATCGGCGTGTTGGGGAGCGTCCTCTCCAGTGACTAGCTTGCGGCGATGGTGACCTATGTCATCCTGCACCCCCATCTTCTTGTACATCTTCATCGTCCTGGAGTTGGCATCGGCTAAGATCAGTCTGCTGTCTTCTGTTACGAGCATCGTCAAATATCTGCCGCCTTTCTCAACAATAGCGCACCACATGTCCCGGTCGTCCACAGTGGAAACATACTGGTTGGTTATCCTGGGTCCTCCAGACAGCAGTCTTCCTTGGTGCCCAAACAGGTTCCTCATGGGGCATTGTAGGAACATAACTTTGCCTGGGTCTTGGTATTTCACCGTTTTAAAGGGAAATGAAGGACAAGAGATTGGGTGTCTGTTCCACTTCCTCCCTTATGACCTACTGAAGAGTCTCAGTTTTTTGCTCGTCGTGCAACCCCAGTGCCTTCTGAACTTCCTCTCTCTCTATCTGATGAACACTTGTGAAATCAGTTCCTTCCTCCATCGCAGACATCAATACGATGTTTGGAAGGCGCTCAAACTTCTTGCATGTAATTCTTCTTTGATGCATTGTCTCAATATAGTAGCACCATTTTATGAAGTCATCTGCTGTCGAAACCTCCTTCAGGAGTAAGGCACGAGACATGTCCTCAGCAACACCCTTCATGAGGTGTGCAACATTATGTTCCTCCTCCATTCTAGGATTCACTATTTTACACAGCTCCAAGACATCTTGAATGTAGGATGCTGTAGTTTCTCCTGGACACTTTATCTTCAGCCTTGCACAGTTCCGCCTGCAATACTTTCCAGCTTGTGAACTTCTCCTCATGGTTCTCATACCATTGCTTGGCAGTGCCCTCCAAGTAGAAAAACCGGTTAGCCAAACACATGGTGTCATCCCATTTGTTAAATTTGGCAATACGCTCATATACCTTCAGCCACTTGTTTGAATCTTGGCCACCAGAGAATCCGGAAGGATGTCTCATGTGGTAGCACACAGTAGCTGTCATTGTAACGTCCTCTTCTTCTTCTTCTTCTTCTTCTTCTTCTTCTTCTGTCTCCAACAGATTGCGATCTATTGAATATGGCTCGAACTCAGGTTTCTCGCCACTGTGTCATCGATAACGTGCGCTATCCCAAGTTCCAATAAGCAGCGTCTCCACCAGAATAAAGTCACATAGAAGAAGGTGTAATTAGATGAATGACGAACACTAACTTCACTTAACGAAGGTTTGTTCAGCACTTGCACATACAAGAGTGTGGATTGAACTGCCTCCGGCCAGAACACATACAGTATATATACAGTTACAGAACATTCCAGTACAATGATTCTTGACATTTGTGGATACTTCTATAATGTACTCAAACCAAATACAGAAATTAAAATTTTGCAGTTCAGGTGAGTTCTGAACTCACGACCCTCCGTACAACCACTACACCAAGGTGACTACTCAGCTTCTTTTGCAACAATATAACCCACACCATTATGGAGCCACCACCAGATTGCACACTGCCTCGTTGACAACTTGGTCCATGGCTTCAAGGGGTCTGCGTCACACTCTAACCCTACAATCAGCTCTTGCCATAACTTTTGTCACCTCATTGTATATTGTGGCACTGCAACATCATTACAATTCATGAATGGCAAATAATATTTTCTTCCAGAAACCAGAATAAAAATATATTTCCTGTGACCACTCCCTTGGTAACGAGTTATCAGAATTTTAATTTCACAGTCTCAATTGCTGTGACCTAAATACAAATGAACAAAATAAGGTACTAGGAAACAGAAGTCATATGCGACAATTACTTGCAAAAAAAAAAAAAAAAAAAAAAAAAAAGAGGTAAAATTGGAATGTGGTAACTATTTTTCAGCATTGCACTGTTTATGGTAATCGGTAAACTGTTTCATATTTACCATAGCTCAGTTATTTCCAAATATGGACTGTTCCATTATTCATTTCAAACTAAATACCAGTCAGATGAACTATTATTTAAGCAGGAATTTCATCATTTGTGGGTGCAAAGGGTCAAGGAAAGAGAAGACAATACAATCAGAAGAGTCACTATTTAAAATATCAAACTGTTCTTCCTGCCAATCTCTGCGTGCTCTAAAAAACTACCTAAAAGTGCACCTCAATGAAGGGATATGAATTTGATTCTTATCAACAATTTCTAATACTTCTCTCAATACTTCGCATGAAACTAAAACATTTTACATGAATAGGATGACTGATTACATATTCAGTAATAGAACAGGCTGGAAAGCTAAACATAACTAGTCTAACTGCCACATAATCTCAATCTATTACTGCCATATTGCAGCCTCATTGAATACACCAGTTCTCATCAGATCACTGAAGTCAAGCAACTTCAGCCATGGGCAGTACTTGGATGGGTAATTGCCAATGAATGTCATGTGTTATTGGCTGCTTTGCCTTTGCCTCTGCAGCAAAGGGGAGGAGTGGTGATGGCATAGAGTTGCTGAACCCCATCTTTGTGCCAACGTCTTAGATTAAATTCCAAACCTCTCGGCACTGTCTGAATGTAAGGGCATGTGATGCTGCTGATGGTGACCATCAGTCAGATGGAAATGTTAAGCTCAGTCCCCCTTTGCTGCTATATGAGAGTAGAAAGCTATGTGCTGGCACTGAGTTTCATCTTCTCCCATGTATTATCATCATTACAACACTACATACACCAGTAAGTCACACACACTTATCAAATACAGTTAAAACAACAACTATCATACTTCAAAAATGAAAGGTGCCACTCTGTTAAAGGATAAGAGAAACTTTTTTCAATAAGACAGCTGAACCTACCCTTTGTGGTCTCCCAGTCAACAATACTGTACAACTTTACTTTAGTGCCATATCAACAACCAAAATAATGGAACTAGTATTTCTACAAACTGTTTATTAAATTGTAATGTACAGACAGTTCTGGCTGAGAATTACATATTATTTAGGAATAAAGGAGAAGACTCACTGAAAGGCAGAAGCGCTGCGTCGTCAATAGGTACAAAAAGAAAAGTTACACAGCTTGGCTGGCTTTCTGAATGTGCTTCCTTTTTCAAGCTTGAAGGAAAAATATGCAGGCAGGCAGGCACGCACACGCACACACACACACACACACACACACACACACACACACACACACACACACACACACACACACACACACACACACGTACTTACATACCTGTTTCCCTACATTGTGTTCAGTCAACTGCTCTTTTCTGGCCCATGGAGACTGTACTGTACTGTACTGGGGTGGGGTGGGATGGGATGGGGTGGGGTGGGGTGGGGTGGGGGTGAGGGATGGAGAGAGGCAGCAGGCAGGGAGGAGCTTGTGGGGAAATGATCAGATGTTCTCCAGTCACAATACTACCTCCTGCCCCCAACACAATTCCTTCTATTCGTTACACCCATCAATGTTAGTTACTCAACCCTCACTACAACCACCTCACAGCTTTACTCACCACTTCCAATGCCAATTTCTTTCGTCAGCACTATCCCTCCTCCCACCTCTCCACAATGAACCCCTGCTCTATTTATGTGCACCAGTTCAGAAAAATTTCCCTATTCCTAGCCAAAATCGTTATTTCTGAATCCCATCTGTCCTTCCGCAACGACCTCCATCTTTTCAGATTCTACCAGTCCCTTTCCCTCACACACCTCATTCAATACAAACATATCTCTATGGCACAGGCATCCCTGAACCACCTTCATTACCACCGCAAAATACTGTTACTATGCAATCCTCACTACCTACACTTCATCACCCAAATTGAAATTCTAACACTTCAACACCTAGAAGAACATTCCAGACACCACCTCCACAAGTCATCCAGCCTGCTGACATCCAACTCCCACCTTGGGACACCTTGGGGTACACAGTCACTACATACAAGCATGCTAACCTTCTCCGAAGTATCGCCTAGATATGTGCAAGGGGTCATAAAACAACTGAAATCATCTGATAGCTTGCAACCTGCTAAAAAAAGTGTGTGATTGCATTCTGTACCCTTTGCATAAACAAGTGCTTACTTGAGGGATATTTTCCTGATGAGTTAAAACTGTCTAGGATCGTCCCAGTATACAAACAGGGAGATAAAGGCTCTCCAACTAGTTACAGGCCTATTTCAATAGTACCCGCATTCTCCAAGGTAATAGAATGCATCATGTACCAACAATTATCATCTCACTTTGAGAATCTAGGTCTAATTAATGCTACACAGTACGGGTTTAGCACACGCCACTACTAGAGAAACTAGAATTCTACGGCATCAAAGGAAAGAGTCTCAACAACCGTAAACAGGTAGTTTGTGTTGGTAGGGAAATGTCAAACATAGAAAATGTTGTAGGTGTGCCTCAGGGATCTGTACTGGGGCCCTTCCTGTTTCTGATAATGATCAATGACCTCCCCTCGTTTATTAGATCTACCACTGTATTGTATGCAGATGATACGACTTTTCTTCATAGCAGTAACAATCTTAATTATCTTAAAACCTGTGCTGAAAATACACTCACTCATGCAGCATATTGGTTCAGAGCAAATGGTTTCCTGCTAAATGAAAATAAAATTCAGAAGATAATCTTCACTCTAAGAGACAAGCCACTATCTGATGACCCTAGTTCTGTTAAATTCCTGGGAGTTTATTTAGACGAAAAGTTATCCTGGGGCCAACATGTAAACTATATTAGTAGTAAGCTATCTAGAGTAATTTATTTATTAAGACAACTCAGAAATTGTGTACCTGAAACATACATCAGATCATCTTATTTTGCATTTTTCCAAAGTATAATATCCTATGGCATTATCTTGTGGGGTAACTGTAGTCATATACATGACATCCTATTATTGCAGAAGAAAGCCATTAGGATAATTACAAATTCTTAACATAAAGCTCACTGCAAACCCTTATTTACTAAACAAAAAATTATGACAGTAATAAACCTCTATATATACAATGTCTTAATCTTTACAAAGAAGAAGCTACAAGATGTGAAACGTAGAGAAAATGTACATTGTTGCAACACAAGAAGCATCAAACACATATACACGCCTTACCACAGACTATCAAAATCAATAAATAGCTATGAAGTCACAGGGCACAAACTATTTAATAAGCTGCCACATGCTATACAGGATCTTCCTGAACATACATTCAAAGAAAGATTGCATGAATGGTTTATTGCCCACTCGTTCTATGATATCAATGAATTCTTTAACTGTAAAATGCAGTAATCCAACAGATGACCCACTGTACATTTATTGCAATATAAGCTAAAATATTTCAGTAGTCAATACCTTATCACACTGTATTATAAACTGTAACTTCATTTGACGTTGTCAATTGCTGTAATGGCCTAAAGACAATAAAATCTTTATTATTATTATTATTATTATTATTACTGTGCAACCACCATCCTACCCACAGTGTACCTCCTCATCAACCCTTCATAGAATCCAGACGCTGCCTAACTGCCCTTTCCAACCTACCACATCCTCCAAATAATCCTACAAACACCCCATGAAATCCAGATCCAAAACAATCCCAGAAACTGCTGTTAGACTTTCCACCAAAGTTTTCAGTCCCACAGAGGTTTCAGCCATATCCAAAGGCCTCACATTCAGCCCTACTCCCAGGTTTAACCATGTTGGACTTGTGAAAGACCTACTCTCCTTCCTCCACTCCCTACGGTGGAAAAACTTCTTTGTAACGAACCTCACCAACCAAAACCAAACCAATCCCAACATCGAACCCTGACTGTCCCAATTCATACCACCATCCAACCATGACGGTCACCTTCCAGGAAATCATAACTTCCAACCTGGCCTCACCATCCTTCCCCAGGTCCCTCCCTAAGAACAAAAACCTTTCAACAGAAGAGAGGACTGTTCTAAATAATCTAAAAACGGATCCTGACCTGATCACCCTCCTGGCAGACGAATATTCCACCATTGTTACAATGAACTGGAGTGACTACTGGGCAGAGGGCTTCTGCCAGTTGTCCGACACCTCCACCTACAAGCTCTGCCAAAGTGACCCCATATCCCAGAAATCCAACATAATCTCCAAGATCTGCTGAAATGCTTAGGCCCTTCCCAGAAACTCACCCCTGAATCCAATCTCCCTAATCACTCAACAACAGCTAGCACATCCATCTTCTAGATGCTCCCCAAAATCCACAACCCTAACAACCCTGAGCACCCAATTGTGTCTGCTTACAGTGCTTCCACCAAAAAACATCTTGATCCTTGTTCATCAACATCTCCAACCAATGGTCCAAAACCTAGCCTCTCACATTAATGATACCAACCACTTCCTGCAGTGGCTCTCAACCATCCCCACACCCTTACCTCCCGGATCCCTACTCATCACTGTTGATGCAACCTCCCTATACACCAGCATCCCTCATGCCCATGACCTTGCCATGGTTGAACACTACCTCTCGCATCACTCTGCAGATTCCAGACCCCACATCATCCTTGTACACCTAACCAGCTACACCCTAATCCATAACTATTTCACCTTTGAAGAGAAGGTACGCAAACAAATTTGTGGCACAACCATGGGCACCCGCATGTCACCCTCCTATGCCAACCTCATCAAGGGCCACCTAGAGGAACATTCCTAGCTTCCCAGAAACCCAAATCCCTGATCTGGTTCAGGTTTATTGATGACCTCTTTATAGTCTGGAACCAAGGCCAGGACCCCTTATCCTCATTCCTTCAAAAGCTCAACACCGTCTCTCCCATCCACTTCATCTGGTCCTCCTCCACCCATCATGCCACCTTCTTAGGTGTTGATCTTCTCTCAGATGGCTCCACCTACACTTTGGTCCACATAAAACCCACCTATTACCAGCAGCATCTGCTCTTTGACAGCTGCTGCCCCTTCCACACCAAAAAATCCCTCCCATACAGCCTGGCCACCCGTGGTAGAGGTATCTCCAGTGATGAAAACTCCCTCACCCAGTATGCTGAAAGCCTCAAAGTGGTCATTGCAAACATGCTATACCTCAAGACCTAAGTCACAAGCAGATCTTCTATGCCGTAACTTCACACACACACACACACACACACACACACACACACACACACCTGATCTTCACATCCATCCCAAGAACCAACCACAAAAAGCACCCCCCCCCCTTTGTCACCCAATACTACCCTTTACTGGAGTGACTGAACCACATCCTTCATCAGGGCTTTGACTATGTGTCATCGTCCCCAGAAATGAGGCACATCCTACCCAAAATACTTCCAACGCCTCCCAAAGTAGTGTTCTGCCACCGACCCAACCTCCACAACATCCTAGTTCAACCCTATGCCACACCCACCCTCAAACCCCTTCCACAGGGATCATAACCCTGAGAAAGACCCAGATGCAAGACCTTCCCAATCCACCCACCCAGCACCATCTACTCCAATCCCGTGACGGGCCTATCCTACCCCAGAGACCAGACCACCTGTGAAAGCAGCCATGTTATATGCCAGCTCTGCTTCAATAACTACACAGCATTTTACATTGGTACAACAACCAACTAGTTGTCAACTAGAATGAATGGCCACCGCTAAGCTGTTGTCAAAAACAAGGTGGAACACCCAGTGGCACAATAGGCAACAGAGCACAAAATGCAAGATGTCAATGACTGCTTCGCAACCCATGCCATCTGAATCCTCCCCACCACCACCACCAGCTTTTCTGAGCTGTGCAGATGGTAGCTATCCTTACAGCACATCTGCTGCTCCCAAAAGCTTCCTGGTCTAAACCTAAGGTACCTCGCTGCACCGCTTCCTCCCCCCCCCCCTCCACCCCCACCCCCATAGTGTGGGTGTGCATGCACACACATGTTCTTCCTACAGCTTGAAAAAGGAAGCCCATTCCGAAATCCAGCAACATTCTGTACCTTTTGTTTGTGTACCTATCAACGACACACTGCTTCTGTTTTTCAGTGAGTCACCTCCTTTATTCCTAAATAATTCTTATTTATTTAGTAAATTGTTCACTACCATATTAATTAAAAACTAGCCTCTTTATTAGTGTGTCATTATTTCAGTGTTTTATTTATAATTTTAGGTGTACACATTTTGTACAAATCAGCAAATGCAGCAGTCATTGTTATCCCACTCTTCAGCCAGTTGCAGCACAGCAATAAATCTTAGAATATATTACAGGTAACGTCTGTATAAATTTACAAACAACACAATATTTATATTGTGAACTAAGATCACATAGTCCACAAACTTAATCTTCTCAAGTTCTAAAAAGATTGATTCCTATCATCTGTGTAACTTGTTTTCAGTTTCCTCCTAGTATGAACAAACAATGTATCTATGAAACAAGTGAACAGTTTGTGCACACTGGTCAAAATCAAAACATGTAACACTGTCTAGTTGCATTCCTTATAACCCCTAATTTATGTCAAAGCAATCAATGTGTGCATGCAATATGAACAAATGCCACATTGGCTGGGTGTGTTACATGTACAGTGATGGCAGTTTGTGACAAGCATTTGGAGATAAGTTTAGGGTGGGACATTCCTCTGGTGCTCCAACAAAATTTCAGTCTGTGATGGGAACAGAAAGTATTTGAGTCTTTTCATGTTCTTCCAACTGATGTTGGATACTACACAACATACCTTACTGCCTTGACCAAAGGTTTAAAATTATGTTTGGAAGACAGTCTGTACAAGTGTGTAATCGATTTGTACAGATAAATACTAAGTCAACCAAGACAACTTTCTACACACACAAGAATCCTAGAAGGAGCGGGGAGGAGGAGGGGGGAGGGGAATATCCCTCTCTCAAAGGTGTTTTGCACTAGTTTTCACTTAGAATCCCAAAACTGAACCCCCAGATTAAGGTATGAAATCTTTTACAAATGGAAATTCTTATGCAGTGGGAGGTAGGGAGATGAAATTCCAACACTACTGAATATGCTGAAGCAATACTGGTACACTTTCATCAGTATGACTCCACTGACCATCTAACTGCTCAGGATCACTCTCTCCCCTCACCCCAAGATAACAGTGTTTCCCAAACTGTAATTTCAGAAATACCTGACAGCTACCGATTTCATCTTGACTTTCTGTGGCTCTATTGTGGTGTACTACTCAAAGACATCATCATAAAACATTCTCACATTTAATGTTAGCAGAATGCAGTGTCTAGTAGTTTCCCCATTATTGCAATGTTGTCATTTTTTTATGCAAGAGACACATTCACTACAGCAGTATGTAACCGAACTTGTACAATTCGAATGCTAAAGAAATACTGCATTACCTATTTTTGATAGTGACCATTTTACTGAAGATGGCAGCAACCAATGCGTTTGGAGATACTTTATTACACATCTTGTGTAGAATATCAAATTTCTGACTTGTCTGACAACAAGTTTCTGATTTCTTCTAAGCTGCTTGCCTCCCCCCTCCTCATCCTATAAAATCTCTCACAACCCCCCCTCACTCACCCACCCACCCATGTGGGGCACACTCCAAAGGTCGGGAATCACTGATGTAGACATTCAAACTCTTGTTCTTCCTCAGAGCAGGATGGGTAGGGGCGAAAACACACACACACACACACACACACACACACACACACACACACACACACACACACACACACACACACACACACACAACTTAAAATTCATTAAAGCAATACCTACACAATACATGATGTTGCAGAAACTCTGCATTCATACCTATTTTGTTGACAGTATGTGATTGAAATGTCCATGGCAGATTTTCATGTGAAGTTCAAATCATTCTGTATCATCTCTTGTCTAATTCCACTGAATAGTTGTGTGACAATTTCAGGTTAACTAAAGCATCTTACTGTCATCAAGTAACACTTCCTTGGACATTTTTAATAGTGATTTAAAAACAACAGTACAGAATCTGAACTTTTGCCACCAATTTCCTATTCTCATCACTTATTCTTAGGCAGCTAATGAACGTGACCAAAGTGTCATGGCTTCCACAGCTAGGTCTCGCTGTGTAAGGACTTACAATGGCTAACCAGATGTCAACCCCCTAGTATGAGCAACTGTAATTCTTGGCTTCTCATGTTCTGACATAACCATGAGCCAAAAAGTACTTATGTTATCACTTTTAAATTTTAGTAGTTCAGTAATATTTATTTAGATTTTCAGTGTAACATCACTGTAAGTCCACTTGTATACCATTCCTTACTTGTTATCGGTGTACAGCAATGGCTACTGAGTCGACACTAGTTTAACCATTAAGGAATTTATGTGAGCATTTGACAGAAATAAAGTTTACTGTTGAAGGTAAAGCGCTCACTGTGCCTTGCTGCCAATAACATGCAATGCGAACAGCCTTTATTCATATTGGTATTGACATCTAACACAAATATATCATTGGTTTTATTCAACTAATGAAATCAGTTACATTTTCTTCAACATAATCCCCTATTAAGTCATCTTAACTGGTGTAACTCACTAAATTCTCCCCAATTTTAAAAACCTTTTTGGGCCATTGTTTTCAGATTACATCAACCATAAGTGGTTTAAATGTGTTACTGAAATTGCCATGTTCCTTTACACTGACATTGTGTATGCTTGCGTCATTCTACATATCTTCTTGTTGTTGGCTCCTCCTTTACAATGAAATAATCAATTTATACTCAAAAACTGAGTTTGCAGAGGCAATAAACGAACCCTGTAAACATATTTTGGCAAGTTCCTTGTCTAAGTTGCTGGTTACCAACTTCCTCCACTACTAACTCATGATGTTATTCCCCAACCCATGATGGATTACTAATACACAAAAATTCTGTTATATGTTCCCAACATGAAGTGAAGTAAAATTTCATTGCTCAAACAACATGGTCATTTCATTTACATTAGCTAATAGTATATATACTATCTTATCAAATATATCCCAACACCACCAAGTGGGCATTCTCCTTTACGAAGGCTTGAACTCTCCATTCATTCTTCCTAAAGAGCCAAAACCAGAGAAGGTGGCGATGCTTGACACTGGGGTCTGGAGCAAAATCATCATTATAACTCATCGCAAATATGTTCCACTGGGTTCAGGTCAGGACTCTGGACAGGCCATTCCATTTCAGGAATGTTACTGTCCACAAACCGTGGCTTCACATATGCAAATTTATGACACAGCATGTTGTCATGTTGACACCATCGTCTTTGAACCCTTCCTCTCTGTACACAGTACACAATGCTATAATGTGTTCATATTTTTTTAAGTACAGCATTTAAGTGCAAAAAGTAGGCAACAACCTAACCATTAAAGACACCCCCATATCATGACACTACCTCCTCCATACTTCACTGTTGGCACTTCACATTATGGTAGCTAATACTCGCCAGGCATTCACCAAACTCAAAACCATTCATCAGATTGTCAGAAGGTCTAGTGTGATTCATCACTTCAAACCACTTGTTTCCAGTCATCTTCTGTCCAGTGGCATCACTCTTTGCACTACTGATAGGAAATTAAAACAAACTGACAGGCTGATTTTTTCAGCTGAATGAAAGAATGAAATGGAACTAGTCTCTGCAGCCATGTCAGCTATAAGTTTTTCACTCAAATGGATTTGAGTGATTTCATTTCCATACTTTTTCAGCCATTTCAGTTACACATGAACCATAATCTTTTTAGAGTCAAACAACACATATTATTTCAAGGATAGTTGAGTAAAAACTATATTTTTTAAAATTATGTATTTTCTAAATTTATGTATTTATTTACATGAAAATGATTTTTTCATACTTCTGACTTCAGATACAGATTTTTGGTTGGTTTTAAAAGATTAAGTACTGGTGCTGCATTATAAAATTATACGTAAATAAATAATTATGGTTTCAATCAGAAGAACGGATGTATAGACGAACTGATATGTACAAGCTAGAGCTGATAGAATTGATTGTTTTCATTCATCTGCACCCCATGAATGATTTCACTCAAAATAATTGATTTATTAATTAATTAATTAATTAACTGATACCTAAAGCTAAAACTGAATGAGTCAATTGATTCTTTTCATTTTCTTGTTCAGATCACTACTTTACACCACCTTGGGTGTCACTTAGCAATGACACAGAAATGTGTGGTTTATAAGGAGCTGCTTGACCATTGTATCCCATTCCTTTTAAAGTCTTTACACAAAATCACTGTGGCAGCTGCATTGCTGGTTGCACTTTGGAACTGACGGTTATTTCAAGTGATTTTATACACCAACCCTCTGTAATGCTTGACAGTCCCTGTCCGTCAGTACGTGGAGGTCTGTCTGATCTTGGTTTAGCCGTGACTGTTCCTTCATGTTTCCACTTCACAATCACATCACTAGCAGTCACCTTGGGAATCTTTGGAAGAGTTGAAATGTCCCAATACATTTGCATGTCAGATGACATCCAATGTCTAGTCCACGTTCAAAGTCACTGAGCTCTCCTGACTTACCCTTTCTGCTGTTACTGCATCTCCACTGACAACACAATACACCTCACCTTGTTTTATACTGGTGGGCCCACCTCTCACTACAGCTAATGGTCAGATCCACATTACATAGGAGTGTCCAGATGCTTTTGAACAGACAGTGTAACTCTGGATATCTATTTTCTGATTTTTATGTAATAGGGATGACACCTTCAGCTGTGTTCACAGGCAGCACTTTATTTGCAATCCATTTCAGTTTTACATACACCATCTACAGGAGACTTTATGTTACCAGGTCAACATGTAGGTACCAGGTAATCATCATCACACATCTTGCAGACCAGACAAAAAATCGAGCAGACTCTACTCACACAGCACAAGCAGGAAAGAAGGTTCTGCATAGCGGACACTGATTTTTTTGTGCCCACTACAAGATGTATAATGATTACCAGGTATTCACATGGTCTCCTGGTATTGTACATAAGCCTGAAGATAGAGCGATGTAAGCAAATTTGATTGTAAATCAAATAAGACCTATAAATACAGCTGAAGGTATCATCCCTACTACATACAGAAATGTTATAAATCAATTTTTAATACATTTATTTTAATTTTTGAATACATCTGATTAACAAATACCTGGTGGTTGCAATTAAAGTGCAGTTACTCACAGAGGTCCAGTATGGGCTGTAAGCGAAACTCAATAGACATACTAACCCGTTAATGTGGAACTGACTTACACTGCAAAAAAATTATATCTAATTTTGGCCACCAGCTGTAAATCTGGCTTTATACACTGTATGGTGGTAGGACATCCATGCTGACATTTGACAAGCGATAACATGAGTGAACATGTGGCTATCAAGAAGAGAGACTGTGCACTGTTAGTGAAACTGTTTTATGTGAATGGCAGCAATTACAGCACTGCCTCAAGAGAGTATCACCCAACTGAAAGGTCTGAGCAGAGGCCTGATGCCATTAAAAGGTTTAAAGGATATCATAAAATTCAAAACATGTGTGAACTTTGTGTAGTATCTCGAAGAGGAAGACATCCTATTACAGTGAAAGTTATTGATGAGGTAGCTGTTGCTGTAACTGATCATGCAGCACATACCCCAGGTAGCGCTTGTTCACTTGCAGAGTCACAAGAATTGTCCATCTCACAGTCTACAGTACAGAAAGTTTTGCAGTTTTACCCTGGCACCTGTGAAAGATCCAAATGGTGCAGCAAGTGAAACCAGACAATCTGCAGCAATGTTCTGAATTTGCTCCTCTGTTTCTGGTTCGGATCGAAGTTGATGACGTGTGACAGGGCAATATTCTATGAGGTGATGAGGCACATTTTACACTAAAGGGTCAAGTGAATACACAGAACTATCAAATTTGGGATACTGTTAAACCGCATGTTGTGACGATGTGCATGAAGAGCCACTGCACTTGCTGTAGGTGACAGTAATGTGGATTCTCACATACCTATATTCCCAGTCCTTTCTTTTTTGGTAGAGAATACACACAGAGGGCCTGTCAGGTGTGCTGTGATGCCTGCATGTTTGTGAGACCTCCTTGCATAGCATGTGGTTCCTGCTTTGGAAGAGCAGAACAGTGTGGAAACCACTGTTTTCATGCAAGATTGAGTGACGCCTCATGTTGCTCTCCCTGTGATCTGCTTAATGCAACCCTCCTCCTCCATAGGTTTTCCCTATTGATGGCCTGCAGTATCACCTGATCTAAATCACTGTGACTTTTGGCTCTGGGGATATGTAAAAGAATGTGTTTAGCAGGAATATATTCAGTCTCTATCTGATCTGAAGGCCAGTATACAGGAACATGTCACTCAGATTCCACCATAACTGCTGTGAGCAACTGTTGATCGTGTCATCTTACAAATGCAGCATCACAACAACATCTCCGGTGCTCATGCTGAACAAAATCTACATTATGCCTTCCTTACTTATTTGTGCTTTACTGTCCACATCCCTTTCCTAATCCATTACATATGTAAACATTTCTACATTCATCAGGCAGAATATTATGACCACCAGCCTACTATCAATATAAGCCCACCCTGACAATGTCACCTGGTGAGGAATGACTGCTAGTCAGACACACGAATGGCACATGTAGTGTCAGTTAGTGTGCTGTGTGAAGAAAGTGGAAGACATGCAATCCATGTGGGTTTGGCTGAGGGCAGATTGTGATGGCCCAAGGTTGGGCATGAGCATTTCGGAAACTGCACAACTTGTCAGCTGTTTGATGAGTGCTGTCGTGATTGTTTTCTTCACATGGCAAAACAAAAGTGAAACCACGTCCAGACATCTTAGGTTTGGGTGGCCATCCTTCATTATAGCTGGGCACAATGGTGAAACAGTTCAGGTCACGAACTTTGCGGAACTAACATCAGACTTTATGGCTGGGCAGAGTACAACTGTGTCTGAACACACAGTGCACTGAACACTCCAAACAATGGGCTTCCCCAGCCAATGACCCTTGCATATGCCAATGTTAACACCATGACATCAGCAGCTACAACTGAAATGGGCACGCTGCCATAGGCATTGGACGTCGGCACAATGGCAGAGCACTGATGGTCAGATGAATCCCAATACCATCTTCATCATGCCGATGGGGGTCACAAATCCGTCATCTTCCAGGGTAACAGCAGCTTGATACCTTTACAGTGGGACGGGACAAGCTGGTACCGGCTCCATTATGCTCTGGGGAACATTCACTTGGCCATCCATGAGTCCAGTGGAGCTCATGCAAGACACCATAATTGTCAAGGAGTATCCTACTTTGGGTGCAGACCACGACATCCCTTCATGTCGATCATGTGTCATGCATTTTTCAACAATGCAATGTGCCATGTCACAAGGCCAGGCGTGTGATGGAGTGGTTCAAGGAACACAGTAGCGAGTTCAAACTGTTGTGCTGGCCCCAACTCACCAGATCTGAATCAGATCAAACACATCTCGGATGTGATAAAATGTGGTGTCAGAGTTCATCGACCCCTCCCTCTTAATACATGGGAATTAGGTGACATGTGATTGCAGATGTGGTGTCAAGTCCCTCCAGTAACTTACAAAGGCCTCACTGCTTCCATGTCATGGTATGTTGTCACTGTTTTCTGTGCCAAGGTGGACATACTGGCTACAAGGTAGGAAGTCATAATGTCCTGGCTGACATACACAGCACCAGATTTTCACCAGGTGGCCAAAACTGGACCTAATTTTTTCCAGCATAAATAAATTCCACATTAACACACTAGAATATCTACCAATTTTTGTTGCGATACGATAATTGCAGCCCACACTGCACCTCTGTGAGCAGCTTCACTTTATAACCACCTGCTATCTATCTTCAACTTCCACAAATTAATTATAACACACATCATAGAAATTCATTTCCTTTCTTTTTACTAGAGAATAACAAACAAATATACTCATGAGCAGTATGAGCAACTAAATTATAGGTGGTCGTTCTGTTGGAGTTGGAGGGGTAAGGGTGGGAGAGAGATGGGTGAAGGGCGGGAGTAAACGGGAAAAGGGAGAGGGGGCTGTAGGCGGGGGAGGAGGGTTCGGGGGTAGGTTATGGGGCAGGGGACGGGGGAGGGGGCGCAGACGGGGCAGCGGAGGGCGAGGGGGGCACAGGCGGGGCAGGGGAGATGGGAGGGGGTGTAGACGGGGCAGGGGAGACGGGAGGGGGGCACAGACGGGGCAGGGGAGAGGGGAGGGGGGCACAGACGGGGCAGGGGAGGGGGGCACAGACGGTGGAGGGTAGGGGGTAGGGGGGCACAGACGGTGGAGGGGAGGGGGAGGGGGCATAGACGGGGGAGGGGAGAGGGGCATAGACGGTGGAGGGGAGAGGGGCATAGACGGGGGAGGGGAGAGGGGAGGGGGGCATAGACGGGGGAGGGGAGGGGGGCATAGATGGGGCAGGGGAGAGGGGGTTTAGGAGGTGTAGACAGGGTGAGGTGTTGGGGGTCAGGGATTGGGGGTGGGCGATTGTGAGTGGGGGTGTAGGAGGTGTAGGGTAAAGTGTGTAGAAGGGCAGGTGGAGGTGTAGGCAGGACAGGGAGGGTTGTTGAAGATGGGGCACGGTGGGGGGGGGGGCAGATGGGGCACAGTGGGGGGGCAGGGGGGGCAGATGGGGCACGGTGGGGGGCAGGGGGGGGCAGATGGGGCACGGTGGGGGGGCAGGGGGGGCAGATGGGGCACGGAGGGGGGGCAGGGGGCAGATGGGGCACGGTGGGGGGGGCACGGGGCAGATGGGGCAGGGGGGGCAGATGGGGCAGGGGGGGCAGATGGGGCAGGGGGGGCAGATGGGGCAGGGGGGCAGATGGGGCAGGGGGGCAGATGGGGCAGGGGGGGCAGATGGGGCAGGGGGGCAGATGGGGCAGGGGGGGCAGATGGGGCAGGGGGGGAAGATGGGGCAGGGGGGGCAGATGGGGCAGGGGGGGCAGATGGGGCAGGGGGGGCAGATGGGGCAGGGGGGGCAGATGGGGCAGGGGGGGCAGATGGGGCAGGGGGGGCAGATGGGGCAGGGGGGGCAGATGGGGCAGGGGGGCAGATGGGGCAGGGGGGGCAGATGGGGCAGGGGGGGCAGATGGGGCAGGGGGTGCAGATGGGGCAGGGGGTGCAGATGGGGCAGGGGGTGCAGATGGGGCAGGGGGTGGTGGGGTGTAGAAGGGGGGTAGAGAATTAGGGGGTAGAGGATTAGGGGGTAGAGAATTAGGGGGTAGAGGATTAGGGGGTAGAGGATTCGGCGGGGGGTAGAGGATTCGGCGGGGGGTAGAGGATTCGGCGGGGGGTAGAGGATTCGGCGGGGGGTAGAGGATTCGGCGGGGGGTAGAGGATTCGGCGGGGGGTAGAGGATTCGGGGGGTAGAGGATTCGGGGGGTAGAGGATTCGGGGGGTAGAGGATTCGGGGGGTAGAGGATTCGGGGGGTAGAGGATTCGGGGGGTGGAGGATTCGGGGGGTAGACGATTTGGGGAGGGGTAGGTGCAGTCTGATTTGGAGACTGACACCAAACAGCGAGGTAATCGGCCTCATTGGATTAGGGAAGCATGGAGAAGTCAGCCATGCCCTTTCACAGGAACCATCCCGGCATTTGCCTGAAGCGATTTAGGGAAATCAGGATGGCTGGACAGGTCGAGGCGGAGCAAGAGGGCGAGGTAGGTGGGGGGAGCGAGAGGGGGAGGTGGGGGGAGAGAGCGAGGGAGGTGGGGGGGAGAGCGAGGGAGGTGTGGGGAGAGCGAGGGAGGTGGGGGGGAGAGCGAGGGAGGTGTGGGGAGAGCGAGGGAGGTGGGGGGGAGAGCGAGGGAGGTGTGGGGAGAGCGAGGGAGGTGGGGGGGGAGAGCGAGGGAGGTGGGGGGGAGAGTGAGGGCGGTGGGGGGGAGAGAGCGAGGGCGGTGGGGGAGAGCGAGGGAGGTGGGGGGAGAGCGAGGGAGGTGGGGGGAGAGCGAGGGAGGTGGGGGGAGAGCGAGGGAGGTGGGGGGGAGAGCGAGGGAGGTGGGGGAGAGCGAGGGAGGTGGGGGGAGAGCGAGGGAGGTGGGGGGAGAGCGAGGGAGGTGGGGGGAGGGAGAAAGCAATCCAGTTCCCCTAGCAAACTGAATAGTTTTGTGTCTTACACGACTATGACAATCATATCTGGTCACATTGTACCGATGAAGTGTTGGCTATTAATACATGCACAATATCAGTGCAGTTGCTGAGAGAGAGAGAGAGAGAGAGAGAGAGAGAGAGAGAGAGAGAGAGAGAATTCATTTTTTATCTTTTGAAAACAAATATTTTTTGCCTTCTCAGAAAATTCCGCCAAACATTATACATGAATTCCAACTCTTTGGATTTATTCAAATGATTTTAAACATTTGAGCAAATCTCTATGTGGTATTTTTGTTTGTAATCAGTATGCATGCTGAAATACTAGCAACTCTCTGCTCTGTTTCCTATTTCTTGTAGAAACACTAAATTACCTGATTTTTGTTTTCAAATATAGAATTTGGTGATTACATCATCCCCCCCACCCCAAGTTTAACATACGCCAATTTCTGTAAAACAGTCTAATAATTTTCACAAACATACAATGTAGTTGCAAAAGTTATATATACCAGAGTCACGTAACTTCACATCTTACTGCAAATATTGCAAATCACCAAAGAAACTTTTACTTTGTAGGTTAACGGTGTGTTTCATTTTGAAAGGGCACATGAGAAAAATTTTCTTTGTTGTTTACCTTCTACTCAACCAGACAAATGTAACTGTATAAGGAGATCCTGCAGAACATCCATTGTAATTCCTACTCCTGGCGGCTGCTGTCTAAAGTCTTTACAAATTACTTGTATCCCTTACTGCAACTTTCTAGATTCTGTTTCATACACAGGAGCAAACCTAGGCATATGCCAAACCACAAATGCAACAAAAATGTAGATTTTCTAATACAATGCTATGGCTGATATACTTTGGATACGTCAAAGAAGATACCAACTTTCAGTACTCCACACCATTTAAAGTAAAATGTTTATATTGTGCACAATTAGTGTATGAATAGCAGTATTGGTAAAGCAAACATTTTAGAATTCAAAATAGGTCTAGAACTGACTAATGTAATTTGTTGATAGTATGTTAGTACATTACTGCCTCAAAATAATCTGGGAAATGAAGTTAGGTGAATGTCCAGTAGTCACCCACACCTGTCGGAGCACCCTTCTCAGTGAGGCCTACTAATGGTATATTTTGATCTGTCTGGGAAATCAGCACAGGTTAATGGTGTAATTATGCATGTGGTTCCAAAAGTTAGATATAATAGGATCACATCTTTTACATATCTTATTGGAAATACCGTGAATCACCAAATAAACTTTTTTCATTTTAATGATAGGGCATCTCATTTTTAGAAGACTTGTGAAAAATTTTGATTCCTCTGTATGGCTTTTTCATTGTACTCCACTGCTGTATCTCCCGAACAATTTTAACCAATTTCCTCAGCACGTTTTAAACAATAATTTTTTTTAAATATCTCTACAACGGAAAATTCTTTCATAAACCTGCATTTTCTGTAATAATACTGTGAACCTACTTCCAGTTCATTACTCCTTCTGACAATTTGTAGATGTCACTTTTTCATTTGAGACCTCTTGAATCTGTAGTGATCCGAGTATCCTTGATGACTACCTAGTGTGGCATTTAATATTTTTGTTTTAAACTGTATTTAAAGGAACCTTATTTAAAAACATTTTAAAATCATTCTGGTCAAGGTTTTTTAAATCTCTCTCTTAAGTTTGCTTTTGTTCTATTATTAATCAGTCTCACTCTTTTCTTTGTGTTTTTTTGTAAATTGTATACACAACTTTACATAATTTGATTAACTGTGAGTTGTGATCAGACAAGCTAATTACCACAAAGTAGGCATGAGTGAGCTTAATTTGAGTTTCACATTTGTCTTTCATGGTGGCCAGCTATCTGCAATCAAACCCACAGCTTTCAGTAAGTGTACCATACCACCAATGGGTATGAATAAAGCACTTTATCTGCTACATTTTTTCTATTGACAAATATGTTATTTGCTAATAAGATAAGTTTTCATTAAAGTATTAAAAACAAATGGAAAATTATATTCTAATGTAGCTAAAAAATCATTATTATATTAAATATCATATTACAAAAATGAATAACTAAATAAAACATATAATCCAAAACCCAATGTTCTTGTGTGAAACATGACAGTAACCCAAATGATAAGATATTTTACAGTGCTGTACACTCATTCTGACTTACCTCAGGCACAATTTTATTCAGCATCATTTCCATGTCATCCCTAGAAAAGAAAGCAAAATCGAATCACTATGTACATAATGTCAACATTAACATTCAAAAGCACACTACAGAATTCCTGACAAAGGTACAACTTACAAAAGGGAGGACAATATTCGCTACACAATGCTGTTCAAATATACAAACAAATTATTATCATTAAGCTAACTGTATAAATGGAAGAACTTTAGCAGAATATTTACATATTGACTCCTCACAAAAATATTTTCCGAGCCATACAAATTTGTATTATATTCAGCTCCCCACAAAAGATATTTAGGGTAGGCACCAAATTTTGTATGTTAAGAATTAGTTGCTAACAAAATAAATAATTAGGTTACACATTAAACATCAAGAAATCTGTTATTAATGCTTCACAGGCACCAGAAATTAAACCAATTGTGTACAAAATTGCTGCAGTTGTTTTCAACAAGCCAAAGTTTGACTAGAACACACCTCTCTTTTTGTGTTTTCTGAAATTGATTATTTTGCTACTTTTTATTTTTTGTACAATCGCCTATTAATTAAAGAAGGTATATGCTGGATTTTAGGGTATGTAATACTAAATAAAAGACTGTGTTCCCAATGAATTTCATAGTATCCATTAGTGATGCCTATAAATTCTGTATTTCCTTTCCTGAATTTCCGCCATGTGATCTACAATCTTAATTATGCTGTATCTCGTAACATCTGACATTATGAAGTATTCTTTGCAGAATACACTAGAATAGTTTAATTAGGAACAATGTGGTATATGACTTTCATGTTGCACCTTCAGCAATGTATACAAAAACTCTAGGATGTCCACATAAATACATTCTGTATTATCAGAAGTCAAACTAAGAAATCAACTATAACAAAATATTTACTGAGCAGTTTATGTTCTGATACACTGTCAGAATAACTAAAAGTAAAGATGACACACAGAAGCAACCAGTAATGCATTACATATAAGATTAAGCAACAACAACCAGCCATTTAAGAATACTGATCACGAGCTATATCATACAGATGTATTGACGTTTAAAAGCTAAGTAATATCAGAAAACCACATATTACTGAGTACAGATGAAACCACACTGCCATTACTACACACATTAAACAGTGTTGACAACAATACTTTTTAACTTTGATATGGATGTACTACAAACATACTATCAGTGCCACAAATTAAAAATACCTAATTCCAGAGTTAAAGGCACAGTATTACTAAACTGCTTATCACAATGTTACCATAGCTATATGAGAATCCTAATACAAAAATAAATAACATAGGAGAAATCGCCCCTTTTTTTTTTTTTTTTTTTTTTTTTCAAAATGAGGTACAGTTATAACATTGTAGTGATTACCTTACTTTGTCTTAAAGCACTTCCTTAGGTGTCTGTGTGTACTAGTATACATCAGATACAAAGCTGCTATGAAATTCATTATTTAGTATTTTAGTAGCTGGTGGGAATCACAATAATTATTTTAAAAAATTTAATTTACAATATTGAGTGTAAGAGAAGTTATCACCAACTATGTTGCTGTACTTCACTGAAATAAATTTAATTTGTGTCTCAAAAGGGAAGAGGGGAAAAAGATTTCCACGCAGTAGCACCTGTGACGTCACGTTCAGAAACTATTGCACATTCAGTGGCAAACCAGTATGCAAGAAAAACTTTCTAAATGTATCTGAATGATATGGAAAGCCAATGCGTAAGAAATAACGGTCATAGTAAACATAAAAACTATAACTCTATGTTATACACTTACAGGTGATATTTTCTCTTATTTAATAAATTTATGAATCCAGAAGTTTTTACCACTCTAATTAATGTGCATTAATCCCAGAAATATCAAATAATTAAACACACATGTGAAAACAAGTTTCTCATTCCATATTTTAGGTCATGCCACTTTTATAAATAAAAACGTAAACATTCATCTTTACTACAGCAGGTACAGATTCAGTTCTTTCAGGCAATATCAGTCTTAGTATAATTCGAAGAATTCAATCCTTCCTTCAGATTAACTGCATATGCCCTGTGAACACATCTTTTTCCACAGCAAAGCACAAAACGAGAACTACAAAAATATTTAATGAATCAAATTTTTCACAGACTATCTTTCCACATAAAAACTTGTATTGTTATGTTCACAGCCTGTAAGAACTTCGTAAGTTGTGACAGCATAAAGAATGTTGGCGAACACTGTATTACAGTTCACAGTTATCACAATTATTATACCTCTATTTGGTTTTGTATGGCCAATAAGAAACACTTAATTAAACAAATAAAAATAATCAAGTTTGCTGGGACACTGCAAGACAACCTTACTTCCATAACATTCAAAATGGCAATTGTATACAAAAGTGGGCTCTGATTTAAACTTACTACCATGAGATTGAAAACTGCAATGTATGCAAAAGTGGGATTTGATCTACCCTTATTTCCAGGACATTTTAAATGACAATATTTGCAAAATTAGGATTCAATTTTCATTCTGTTTTATCAGAATTCATTATGAGGTACCTGAAAATTTGATTAATGTGCATACTAAAAATCAGCAAACCAACTCCAATTAAAATTTTTGGTGGCAGCAAGTAAATTTCTGACATCTTTTTCCCTTTTGTTTAAATAGAGAAGACTAAATGCTGTGTTTTACCCTTTTGAATGTTTCCCTCTAAGCTTAAGATAAGCAGTGATCTACTTTCTTTACTACCTAGGCATAATGTCTTCATTAAATTTCTTTCATCTGTAGTTTATTTAAATATAGTGCTACAAAGTAAATGTAATGTAGGATATGCACAATGTATCACTTCTGACTGAATACTGCATTTTATGTATTTTCTTGCCCTAATAGCTCAATGTGTGCATGCAGTGAACTGATGCTCTAAAACTCCAATACTTTTGAAGTATTTTTTTTAAAGAAGTACTGTATCACTGGCTAACAGAGATAATATCTTACTGGGATTTAATCATAATGTGTTCCTGGTGAAAAGAGACGTCAAATTCTTGTGAACAAAGATATAAGTACAAGGTGAGTTTTAAAAATTAAGACGTGTAACTATTGAGAACTGGCAACGGAAAACATTTCATTGAAGGTATGTTCTAAATGGTGTTATCCTATATCCAAAGTCAATTAACGAAGAAAAATATAAAAGAATTTTAGGCATAAAGGTATTTTACTTAACATAAATCGAAAACTCTCTAACATTTTGTAACGTATATAGTCTGATAAATGTTTTATACAAAGTATTTGAATAGGAACTAGGAGGTTAAGTGTTTATATTTCCTATTTCCTCAGGATTTTCCTGGCTGCCAACTTTGTCTTCAGATCATAAATCTTGCCTGGACAACACATTCTACATGAAATGTAATTATGTTATTAATTTTGGAAAATCTGATTCCTGTCTGTGAGAGAGGTGAATGTGATCCACAGTGTAGGCTTTTAGCTATATTGTGGTATTCCACTATCTTACACTCAACATTTCTGTATAAAATAGGAAGCATTCAATGCTAATTGTACCACTACAATTATTGAAAAAAAAAATTATAGATCAAATAGTCCCTATAGTGTGAGACTCAGAAAACTTTGGCATAATTTTCTGATGCTGGAATAGTAAGTAGATTTTAAGAAATTCAAGGGCACACTCATGTCTTAACAATTCCTTACATGTAAATATGAGACATACATACTTCATAAAACACTAGTCTGAAATCCAGGAGAGGATAATGAAATTAAAGGCACTACCACACCACTTTTACAGAACTCTGTCAAAAATAACAATGAGGTGATAATTCATATAATGTGCTTTGTAATGCACCAACAACAATACTAATTTATAGTGTATTCCCTGTTTGAGAACACTAACCAATTTTTCCTCTCTTTCTGTTGCAACAGGAATAGTGTGTGACCTCTCTAGACAAAGAAGCTTTCACTTTCCAAAACAAAATCAGTCCATTTCACAGCAGTCACTTGGAATTACAATAAAAAATTCCATATTATCTTTTTTATATCAATAGTGTACAAAGTAATGGTTACAAATTCAAAGTCTTTCACTTTTAGTGGCACAGATAACAACTGTAACAAGTGGCTGCTGAATAATTCACATAAAGAGTGTTCAATGTTCTAATGGTGTACAATCACATGGTAGATTTTAATACCAAACTGAGATAGCATGACACTGGTTTTTGTTCTAACTAATCATTCGAAAAATCACAACTTGTTAAGATTTACTCTAAAAGAGGCAACAGAATGGCTACTGTAATAGAACTGCTAGTTATCCTACTTATACACAAAATATGTGCAGTTGACATCAGCAACACAACTATATCTACTCTCTGTTAAGAATACTCTGGAACAATGCTTAAAGGTTCAAGGCCAACATTAATGAATCACATAAACATTCAACTGAAAACAATGTAAACTAAGTGCAGTTAGCTCCACATCACTTAACTTAATGAATAAAAAATAATGCAACTTGAATTAACAAATACCATCTTTGAAATTTGTTAAAAGTGGTGCAAACATTTTTAATGTTTACATGGGCAATTTATGAACAATACACAAAGTTTTGAGAATACCTGATATCATTTTGTATATTATAAGAAGTACAACTTTTGCTTCCAACAGCAATTTTATAGTCTAATAAAAAAATCAAATAAAAATTTCCTCTATGTTTTGCTTATAACCTTGCAAAAACAATTTTCCCACTATTACGTTCACAATCATGAGATTCAGTACTAGGTAACTCATACATAAAATGTGTGAGGTAGCAATGTACATTTTCCGGAAATGAGTCCTCTGTATATGTTTAAGAGAACCAGGTGAGGTGCAATAGTTCACAGCTGATCATTTAAACAAGTGACAGAAAATGCCAAGGCATAGGTGAGATCGATTTCGCACTGTCTTACAGAGTAATATGAATATCATTTTTAAATCACTACAGTTGTGTTACATAAACCAACAAAACTGTACCAACGAAAATCCACTATGTACACATATGAATGCAGTGTAACAGCAGGTCTGACTAATATCTACCCACTGAAGTAAACATCAGAGAGCAACTGCAAGATAAGAAGCTGAAATTTTTTTAGCATATATAAAATGAACACACACACATCTCTGCAGAAACAGTCAGAATTCACTGTGTGTCAACTTATAAGGATTCATCCCTTCTCACAAAGCAACACCTTTATATGGAAAACTATGTTACCCAATGCTTCCAACTCCATGTGACAAAAAGTATGTTTTTTACATAGAAAATTGAGGTTGTCATACGTATCTCGAATTCAACCTTTACTTACATCCACCCCTGAAAAAGTCATTAACATAGTGACTAATACGCGTACAATGTACTAGCTCTTCAGCAATGTGGATGTATAGTTTTTAAATTGCACATGTTCATCTCGTTTTGCTGTGAAAGTTTTGTTACGTAAATGGCCTTTGACTATTATATGTTATACTAAGTAAGGAGATACTATCTGGATACACCTTTACACATATAGAATATCAAGATAAGAACCGTTCCCATTAAGCAAAATATACTTGAGTTTTCAGTAATTCAACATGAAGTACATCAATAATAGGTTCAAATTCCATAAAGATACATTGGAGTTTTAAATAACTCCTGGACTAGCTCTTATTTATTGGCCAGTGTATGCTGATGCAAATAACACATTTTCAACTGTGAACACTGCCATTCTGCCCCCCACTGAAAGAGAACTGACATTACAATTAAGAGCAGCAAGCAACATCACAACCATCTGCCATGAGATAAATGGTCAAATTGATGAGAAAATGAGACTAGTGGCTATTGCTGTTAGCTTTGGAGAGCAAAACGTTCTCTAGGAGCATATGAAATGAAGCTTCAGTGAAGCTTCATAACTTAATTGGGTTCAACTAGTTTGTTTCAGATGATGCGGTATTACAAGGGCTGGAGGCAGATGTAAATTGTGGAAGAATTAAGATATGCTTAGTTCCTTGAAGCTTTGAAACTGTATAAAAATAAATAAAACTGATATGTATGGAAAGACACAACAGCACAGAGAGAGAGAGAGAGAGAGAGAGAGAGAGAGAGAGAGATTTGGGAGGGGTCGGCATGTTTTAATGACTGTTGTGTGTTTGAAGCTTTAGACATAAAATCAGACAAAAGTGAGCGGTTATCTTTACCAATTTTTGTTTATTTTTTAAGTCCTAGAATTTCTGTTGGTGTAATAAACTTGTGGAATGGAACTACACAGGCAGAAAACAATTATGCTCATTAAGGTAATACCTTTTGTGGAGTCAGCCACCAGATCCTACAAATTAGTTTCACTAAGAGACAGCAATGATCAGTACTACTGTATTACAGCTGTTATTGTAAAATTGTTTTGAGAAATATGATATAATTTCTTGCATTAGAGAGTTCCTCACTATACAAAACTACTGCTTCAAGTTGCAAGTACAAATTTGTCAATTTACCAGGACAAAAAATTAAATATAGAAGGTGTTAATCTAATAACTTATTAGACATCCACTAAACTACAAATTGTTAGACATTATCGCTTTTACAGGAAAGTGAAGAACGTAAAGACAGCTCTGCCTTTTCTTTTTCATGAAAAAGAAGAACTGTTTGGACAATGCGTTTAAAATACAATTAAAACAAATACTGAAACTAAGGAAAATGATACAGGAATGAAGTTAATAAAATTTTGAAAATATAGTGTAACTGGACAGATAAAAAAATCTACGCATCAAGCAGCAGCAGGAGAACACACTTGTAAAGGTATTAAAGTTTGCAAGCTTTTGGAGACAGTGGCTCCTCCTCCTCCTCCTAGCACAAGGGTTGAAGGGGAAGGAGGAGGAGTGACGGGAAAGGACTGGTGAGGTTTACAAAAAGGCGTAGAATTTGCAAAGGTCACTCAGAATCTCGCATCAGGAGAGACTTACTGGACAGGATGAGTCCCATGAGTCTCCCCTGACCCAGAGTTTTGGGTGACTTTTCTGAACTCTGCCACTTTTCCCGAACCTCACTTCCTTTTCCTTCACCCCCTTCCTCCCACTTCCACCCTTCTGCCAGAAGAAGGAGCTACCGAATCCGAAAGCTTGCAAACTTTAATACCTTTATGTGGTTGTTCTGCTGACACCTCTTGGTGAGTATATTTTTTTATCTGTCCAATCACATTACATTTTTAAGAAAATGATAGACTGACGTCTACCATGGTCTTCCAAAATGAATTAAGCATCTTATAAAACATTGCTGTATGGATTATGCCTGTGACATTATATCGATATGAACAATAAAAAGAAAAGCTCTCAATAACAGTACTGTTAACAATGTATCAGTAAATCAGCTAGAGCAAAACATATATAACACCAACTTTAGGCTCCAAATTCGTGAACGATGCTCACAACTGTCATGTCACATTTGGAGAGATACCAAAAACATTCCATTTTTTAAGAAGAATGAGGATGGAGTGAAGCTTTATGAGATGTTAGCCTTAATACTAGGAATACAGATACCAGTAAAACATCAATGGGAACCATCTGAATAAAAAAAAATAAAATAAAAAAATCAGGAAGTGCCCAGCACTTGGGATTAGAGTAACACATTACTACAAATAAGGATGTTAAGCAGTCACAATAAATCCTTGAGATCTGCACTTCAAATTCACATGAGATGTTGGAAAATAAAGAGTAACCTAGGCCACTGCTCCTAAATCAAATGCTAAGATTGTCTTTACCAGACATTTAAGTCTGTATTCTCTTACCATGACCAGTCACCATGGTGTAACGAAAACAAAACAATTACATAAAATAATTGGCATCATTTATTCAACTGGCTCCCAACATTTAATGTAATTTTTGTCACATCAGTACAGCTAGAAACCCACTAGTGCAAGATACGCTTGTAAAATAGTCCAATTTTATCAAATGCAGAGAGAGAGAGAGAGAGAGAGAGAGAGAGAGAGAGAGAGAGAGAATCTTATTTCTTAATTTACACATGAATTTATCAGTCTTCACACTGTATGCACATTAGCTACCGAGGTCGGCTAACATTTAATTTTTATGTTCTCTGCTAATCAGATGTGTTTCCTTGCAATAATATTTTAACTGCACTAAACCCACACTTTTGCAAATACTGCAACATTTGTGTTGTATATCTTCTGATTTATTCTGATTTATGCATGTATTCCATTACATATTGCAGTATAGTATCTTGATTACAAAATATGTGCTTACATAACAAAGAATTCATTGTGGCGAATTAGTGTGAGAATTTTCAAGAAATGACTCTTTGTGGCTTGTTAGATGGGACTTTTTTTAAACCATGAACTGTATCCTTCCTCTGGACTGTGGAAACGTGCTTCTCCATTATATGACGGAGCACAAAGGAGTAGTTACAATTTTCCTAGAATAATGTTTTCCTCCTCCTTTTTTTATGATTGACAAGTTATTACACCTCATCGTTATATTCTTTCCATTCTAGGACAAATTATAATGTCACATTTAAGCTAGCAAAATAATTCACAAATTTCTGTGCATCTAAAAAGAAAATGTTACATGTTGAAGTTCAATTAGAAAAACTATATAATCAGCTACTAACAAATGCTCACCATGTTTGGATTTTCTAATGGACACTGATGACAGCATGATATTCAAGAACCAAGTAAAGAAAAAAAAATATACAAACAGAATTGCACAGCTTATGGTGGGAAAAAATTACACGTTTTTGTACAGACGGACTTTTTTTATGCAGCTCTCTCTAATTACTGAATGATACAATTAATATTATGGAATTATTGCTATCAGCTCAATTGATATGTTAAATATAACAAGCATAAAATTATTAAGCACAGCCTAATTGGTAATCTTCTCCAAATACACTCCTTTTTTAATACAAAATCATATGAAATACTACATTCATTCCTTCAAAAGAAATTCCAAGAGATGCACTGAACTGCTTTAAGAATTTATCTAGCAGTACAAATTAGCCTACATTTACAAAGTATAGACAACAAATATCATCTACAGATGATCATACTGCCATGTACTTCTATGAGAACTGATAAACAACCAACCACGAAGCATTTTAAAGTCTATCTCTCGTGCATAAATGCTCAGTTCTGCTATGGCCAGCAACCGAGAACCTACAAAAACCTTTCAAATTTTATTTTACAACATGGAAAAATTATTCCTGTACAGCTTGTGGTTCATACAATTGTATTCCTGTGATATCCAGTAGCTACAATTATTTTCTGCAATAAACACACATGTATTCTATGGCACATCCACTGGACAGACTAATTAAAAGAACTTCCTTACAAATAATTATCTTTGCAGTGCTTCAAAGTCTACATTCCACAAGGGAAGTTATAAAGGTGAATCAGTATTTGCAGGTGTGATTGGCATCTCTATAATTATTTGACAATTATTGTGTGCGTGCATAGTTTTAGACAAACAGAAAGACAGAGAGAACTGCAGATGGAATATTATTAATTTAAACAGAGTTTAAATTATAATCACATGTTCTTTGGATGAATATCAACAGCAGTGTGCAGTGAAATCTTAATATTTAAAAAAACAATCCTCTTTTCTGTTTTCTTTTCCTAGATGTTTGGATACATAGGCTTGAAAAGAAAGTAAACTGCATGAGAATGTAACACGGGATCCTAATCTGCGATCTGTGTAGCAAAATTTATATCTACTGCTTAGTGACCCAAAATTTGGGATGTTTAAGAAAACTAATATCTTCTCAGATTAAAATGAAGTAGACAAATGTTCTATCATCATTGATTTAACAAAGGTGTTTGGTATTTTGTTTGAGCAGTATTCTTTCAGGCTCTGTTAATAAGAAAGTAAATTAATTTCCCATACATATTAGTATGTACACATGTAACACATATAACGTGTGATTATGACAAAGAGTCAAACTTTCAACTCTATGTATGTTTCAGATAAACAACAGGTAAATTACAAAGTTGAAAACTCTTGCCAGTGCATCAGTCATTATTTCCCTATAATGTAGATCTCTATTTCTTCTTCCTCAATGTGAACAGTTAAAAAGTAAGTTCCTGTCATGAAATTAGGATGGAGAATGCATCTAAATGATTCAAGCATAATGAAAAGAACTGCACTGGGAGGCAAGCAATACCATAAGACAATCAAACAATTGAGGTAAAAATGGATAGATATTTCATTGCATTCTAATAAGGTTATTTTCTGTATAACTTGTGGGAAAAAAGATATCTTGGCAATGCTACCTCACGTAACAAATAAATAATGGTTTCCATAACATGAAAAATAAAGATATTTCTGACTACTTCAACAGTAAGTATAACAACTGCCTTGCCTCAGAGAAAAATTTCTTGGTAAAATCATTCACATAATTCTGAACTCCATTCTCCATTTTCTTACTGCACTAATTCTAACACAGCAGCATTATGTGAAAAAGTACCAAAACCATGATGTTTTACATTACACAAAAACAACATTCAATAATTCTTCTACATGGCATGAATTAACAGAAGAAACCTGAAAATCTCTATAGAATTCAGTATAACCATACAGCATTTTGCTTTTTTACAACTTAAGTACTGAATGCCATGAGTAATTTACAAATATATAAGCAGAAGTGTTAATTACATAGTTAAATCTTTTGCCTTCAGACATACTTGTACACACAGAACCCAGCAGATACTCTCCACTGAAAATATTATTCTTTCAGTTTCAATAAACTTAGTATTTCTGTACTTTAAATACATCAAACAATTACCTATAATGACAAATTTAGGACTAGTATATTACTAAATGAATCCATGCATTAGATTTGTCCATGCAGCACCACTATTTGAGACTGACAGGACCTCTGAAATTAAAGAATCTATCAATAATGTTATTTCCAACAGTACGTTCATCTAACACTACTTCACCTATATCTAAAGAAAATGACAAGTTTTCTAACCAGACAACACACAGCCTCTCATGGGATGATTCCTACCCTAACTCTACATATGAAAGCTGTTGCTAAAGTGTTACTAAGCTCAGGGTTCTCAAATACTTCACTGCAAATAGAAAAAATCATTATAGATATGTATCATGCAACTCACGAAGAAGCTGTCATATCTGGAAATGAACGTGTAGATAACTTCACTGAAATCATTCTTTCCTCAAATAACGTCAGCCTGCTGGTTTAATCATAGAGAATAAAGTTTTTGATAAGATAATTATAAAAATGTTGTGAGAAATGTTAAATTCATACTTCCATTTAGCCTTAAAAACCAAGTATTGAATAGTGAATAAAAAATAAATAATAAAATATTTAATAGTGACACTGAAATCTCTCACAAAATAAGGAAATCAGAAAAATACATCTTAGAATTATATTTTCATGACGTTTATGATGCAAGAGAGGCAACTGCAGATACATGTTTCCCCGCAGTTAAACTAGGAGTACCTGAGTTGGAATGCAGAACTTTTTTTCACTATAGTGTCCCATGTGTCAGATTTGAAATGTCAAAGCTGATCTACACAGACATCAGTGGTAGCAATTCAGTTACATGAAGTTTTCTATGCACTTATTGATGCCAATAAATATATGACAAAAAAGATGCCACATTCACTACATTCCTGAAATGGAATGTTTGTTTTCCCAAAATAAGGGGAAAATGACGTTATCAGGAATTGAATAGAAAAATCATTCATGTCTCTGGATCAAGGGAGATGCTACAAGACAGGATGAGCTATTAAGCACCATCCTAACCTTTGCCTTTCCTAGCACTGTAGCTCCGAAGTATGTATTATTCTCACTTCCTCGATAAATTTTTTCTTCTTTCCCTTTTGTCTGTACCCCCGAAGTGAAGGAATTCCCACTTTCAATAGGTATCAATGGTATACCTTTTGATGTACACCTAGCTCTGCTTCGTTTTGGCAAGCCTTTAAAATAGGGAAGCTTGGGAATAGAAATAATCTCGCACCACTACACTCTAGCACAAATGAACACATGTAAAACAATCAGTGTGATGCAACAGGCAAAGTGAAACACTGCTGAAATAACTTTGTAAAAGCACCTCTTTAATTCAAAATCAATACAACCGATAAAATCCAATTTATTCCCTCAAATTTATTGATTTCACTTTCTGTAACAATTTTAAACAAATTTTCCCATTTATGCTATCTCTGGGCTCATGACAACGTGGCCAGTTCATTCACGAGTCTTGAACGTTAATTTAAATACCCTGCGAGAAATGGCCATTCTAATTCTGCACACGTTTTTCCACTAAATCTCTATGCTAAATCAAACAATGATGGAATTTAATACTATGAGTTGCACTTGCACATGAGGTAGGTGTGTGTGTGTGTGTGTGTGTGTGTGTGTGTGTGTGTGTGTGTGTGTGTGTTTTTCTCTATTTCAGACAAAGGCCTTGTCTGCCGAAGGCTCACTTTCTGACAGTCTTTTTTTTTTTTTGTGCCTATATGCAACTCAAATCTCTAGGCTAAGTTATATTACATAATTTGAACTTCCGAAGTCTTCTTCAGCATATTAAAAGGAAAAATTGAAAAACATACCCTAAAAATACAGAAAATATTTAGTAAGTTTTTTTTTTTCTTTTCTTTCTTTTTTGGAAGAGTTACACATGGTTCTTTGCCCTTTCATAGAAGTGGGGAGATATGCCACAAAGGTTTGGCTATGACGCCTTGCAACCCATTTCAGATTCTTTATGTACTTGCAGACTCTAGCTTTTCAGTGCAAGCATTTGAGACAGAGATGAAAGTTGCATGCCATCTATGTTTCAATCCAGACAGTTCTGGCTTTAAATTTTGTTACAGGATTAGCATAAGTTTGTACACATGGGTATAATGGGAGCTTGGACCAAGTGCACAAATACTAGTTGCAGAACACCTGCATTTTGATCCAAAAATGAAAGGACCCAAAAAGACACCAAATATTCTACTTCAACAACAACATAAGAATGAATTTCATTAACAGAGCCACACTGTTGTAATTTGTAGATTATATTTCAGAAACAGAAAATACAGTAGTATTAAAAGTCAGGGGAAGAACTTTCCAATGCTACATTCCAAATGTAAACATAGATAAACTTGTTAATCTTCAAGCTCAAAGGGTTAGTTGTTTATTAATGCAAACCACATACACCTGTGTAACTCACCTCCATGTGGAGGTCACTAACACAAGTTTGTGTGTGAAGCTCAACTAGGAGGTAAGCCAATCCAAGTTCTGGTGGCGGGCAAAATTTTCACTTCCAGTATTTCGCCAGCAAGGACAGGAGAGATGCCAGCAATCAGTGCACCAACTACCTGGATTAAATTTCAAATCTCTGCACAATGAGCACCTGTGACATGTTGACAGTGATCTGTCTGTCTGATGGAGACATCAAGATCGGAGCCTGCTTGGTACTAATCGAGAAAAATACACTATGTGCCAGCACTGGGTTTCACCCTTTCCCTTCCACCACCACCACCACCACCACCATCATCATCACCACCATCACCATCATAATACAATGAAAACACAGCACTACATTATACACCTCTCCATTACACTCACCAACAATCGATAAATAAGACATCCAACACAACTCTCACATATCCAATGTGACAGGAGGAGGAACACATTATTTTTTGCATCTTCCAAAAATGTGCTGCATATCAAGCTCCACAACTGAAGCCATTATCAATGCTGAAATTGTCAAAATACTGCTACATCACTCCACAGCCAGCCCACATGACATCATGAGCATTTGGAACTTTAGCATTGGTTACATATTCTATAAGACTTGTTTTACACGCTACACAATTATGCATTTTTATGTGTGGTCATTAGGCCTGAAAACATTTTTACTATCAACAGTATTATAGATTTATAGATGCAACAATCACATGACTGGCAAAGCAACAAATCCAGGTATAAACCCTCTCCCCCCTTTTTTCAACATATGACGTCAATATGGGACATGAACACCCAGGCTAATATTAGAAGCTACATGGTAAGCCACAAATCCAGCATCGCACATGTAATGCATTACTCTTTGTAGTTAACATTTGATGGCTTCTATCACATTCTTTTTCACGGGGCCAGTTTACGGCTAATATGTCAGAGAAGTCGCTACTTGAGGCACCAGAGGTAACACAAGTGTCAGATTTCTAAACAGGATACATCACAATTAGTAATGGCTGCTTAGGGCACCAGGTTTAGAGGACATCCCAAGTGCACAATTAGTGGCAAAAACTGACACAGGAGAAACTGCACAAGAGAAAGAAAGGGGGGGGGGGGGGGGGGAGGTGGAGGTGCCAAATGGTAGTTCGCTTCTGTGGAAAAATGCTCTCGGCCTGGCCCTGCTTCTTCACTTGGCCTTAAAAGAATCTTCAGTTTCTTGACCTTCCTTCTAATGCTTTCATATCAAACTTTATCGGTCTATCTCATCTGCCAATCCCAATAATTTTACACATTTGCTGTACGTCACCCCAGCAACATTGTATCTGTTTAAATCTCTGCTGAAGCTACACATTTCCATTTTCCAGGCTAATTTTTTTCCTCTACCCTTCCCATACAAGTGACAATCCTACTGCCATTTCTTCAGCGCCAAGATGCATATTCTATATTTATATTCTAATATTCTTCTTATTGAACTGTTTTAGTAACTTCATTATTGTTTGTCTACCATCTAACATTTACCTCCACATTAAACTTCATTTCTTGCATCGACTTCTAATATATGATCATTTCCAACATCTATGCAAGACAATTCTTCAATAAACTCCTTCATTAGATAAAATATTATCTGTCAATTTCGTAGGCATTTATAGTGCCAACTTTCTACTTTTCAATCTTCAGTATTCATAGTATTCTTTACCCAGACCCTCTCTTTCACTGAGACACACTTACCTTTTATCACCTCAACTACCTATTCACATTAATTTGAAGAACTAATGCTTCATTTTCAGCACCTAAACATACAAATCATGTTCTGCATTTCTGTTGCTCAACAGTAGCATTTACACACATGAAAAAAATTCATTCCAGACTAAATGAATTAAGGCGCCTGCCTAGCAACATGTAGCATTTCCTTCTGCTCTGACAACTGTGGAGTGGTGTCAAGGCATGGTCTTTACAACATATCAAAAGTATTTGAAATCCATGCTTATTCAAGATCACTCTCCACTGCCCAAAATTCACAGAGACTGGTCGGAGTTGGATCCAAGGTGCACAGATCTCGCCCAATGCTCAATATGATTGAGATCATGTCTGTGGAATGTCCCTCAAAACCATTCAGGCAAAATTCGAAAATGATCAGATGGTGCACAGACTTGACAAGGTACAGGTGGCCAGCTACATTTTCTAGATGAACATGTCGATGGAATTTACGGTACAATATGTTTCTATTGCATTTCCCAGTAACATACAACTGCCAATGTATCAATGGCCCCATTTGAAAATACTTCACCCACCTGCCTAAATGTTACTCTGTTGGCAAGCAGAATGATTCCACTTCATTTGGTAACCTGCTGTCAGTATGTACCAAGGTGAGGCATATCTCAACAGTCCAGACAACATTTACTAGTACTCTGACCAGCCCTTGACAGTGTTCCTGAATCCATACTAATGTCTGTACCCTGTGATGTGTGCTGAACAGAAGAGGTGCGTGGAAGCTGCTTTTACACCCATAGCCAGGTGGTGGTTCTGTGCACTATGCTGGCTCAATGGCAGTTTTGCAGTGAATGAGTGAGTGATCAATAGGTGCACATGATTTGCTGCACTGTGCTCTACCAATCCAGTGTTACAATACAAGACAGGTGATGATTATCCCTGTCATAAACACACTGTTGCCCCCACAACAGTCCACTTTCGTGGTCACAGTTCACCTAGTAATCATCATACATCGATAAGAAGGTGACTTGAAAAGCTCTGTCTCCACCTCATTACGTATTGAGTGTCCCATGGATTTGCAAACTACAATTTGAGCAGGATTAAATGTACTGATATCATACATCTTCACCACTATGCACACGACTCTTGTGTTAAAGAGCAGCACGAAGATACTATCATATTAGTCTTTGATCACTACACACACTCATAAACAGGAGATACTGAAATAAGCATACACCATGTTTCATTTTACCACACTGTCAATTAATAACCAAGACACCATCATATGGAGTATCTTCAGATATGCAACTGGCTTGATGAATTTGTTACTAGTAGAACCCAACATGATGTTCTAGATGAGGTATATGCAACAGACATGAAAGTAAAATTGGATATGCCATAAGAAAGTGCAATAGGATCACCTAACATTCTCAATAAACATAAATAATTTTCCAGATAGGATCACGGCAGTGTAATACTGTTTGCTGATGTGATGTGCCGAGGCAAGTATTAATGTTGGAAATATTGGAAAGAAGTAAAACTTGGCGTTAAGAATGTTAGATCTCTTTCAATGTGAATAAAAGCAAGGCAATGACAATAAACAGAGAGAACCCAATCTATATTACTACATAAAGACAAGTTATCTGATGTTGTCAGCAAAAATCTCGAAAATTACTTGACCGATTTACTTCAAATTTTTACAAATATTCTAATAAATCTTCAGACACATATAGGCTAAGTATTTTTTAAATATATGTAGTATGTAAATATATTTTTGGAATCAGAAACATAAACCTATGTTTAACATCATTACCAAAAACCCTGAAAAATTCTAGACCAATTTACTTAAAAATTTACACAACATTCTTAGAAACATTCATACGAACACAAGCTATAAACTTTTTTAAACAACAACGCATAATATTTCTGTCAAAACTGACTGTGAGAAAGAAATGCTATACAGTGCTGTGAAAATATGTGGTTATGTTTTCTTTCTCAGTGTCAGCTCTAACCATGATAGCAGGATGTTTAAAACATTACACAAATTGTTTCACCCACATATATTCTTTCTCCTTATACACAACTTTAAACAAAAACTGTGTACAAAATTATGTACTAGTTTGTTTTCTACCTCACAGTCTGTTTTACCAGAAAACCTGAAAGTTGTATTTATGGCTTATGGGTTTATGATTATAATACTACTACGGAATCTGAGTTGTCCGATAATTTGTAGTTCTACCCATTTGCAGATAGAAACTACGTGAAATACTGTCACTGAAGCTACTATCCTCAAAGATCCAGCAGCAGGAGAGGTCTCTCATATCCTGATCACCAATTATTCCAACCAATTTACCCATTTATTTTAAGCAACTTCAAATCCCTATCACGGATTCGCTGGCTGTAAACAACAAACAAGGCTCAATGTCAGTGATGGGAGCAAGGGAAAATGGGTATGGGACAGAGAGAGCGGGGATGGAGAGAGGTGGAGGGGGCAGGAGGTGAGTGATGGGGGGGGGGGGATGGGGGTGTCAGATGGGGGGAATGGGACAGAGAGAGGGGGGATGGGGAGAGGTGGAGGGGGCAGGGAGGAGAGAGATAGGTTGGGGGGGAGATAGGATGGAAGGAGAGAGAGATTGAGGGGGGGGAGGTTGAGGGGGGATGGGGGGAGAGAGGTTGAGGGGGGATGGGGGGAGAGAGGTTGAGGGGGGATGGGGGGAGAGAGGTTGAGGGGGGATGGGGGGAGAGAGGTTGAGGGGGGATGGGGGGAGAGAGGTTGAGGGGGAAGTGACTGGGGGGAGTGACTGTGGGGGGGAGTGACTGGGGGGGGGAGTGATGGGGGGGAGTGATGGGGGGGGAGTGATGGGGGGGGGAGTGACTGGGGGGGGAGTGACTGGGGGGGAGTGATGGGGGGGAGTGATGGGGGGGGAGTGATGGGGGGGGAGTGATTGGGGGGGAGTGATTGGGGGGGGAGTGATTGGGGGGGGAGTGATTGGGGGGGAGTGATTGGGGGGGGGGAGTGATTGGGGGGGGAGGGAGAGAGTAAGGTAATGGACAGAAGGAGTGGGGAAGGTGATGCATAAGGTGGGAGGTGATGCACAGAGAGAGGCAGCAGGAGGCATTAATAAGGAAGACAGGGAGGAAGAGGACATAAAGAGATGGGAGAGGAGGAGATGGATGGAGAGGAGATCAGGACATATATTCAGTCCTATATATGTATATTAAGCAATTGCAACAAACTGCCAGGTTTGTTTGTAGCGTACAACTACAAGATAAGCAGTGAATATCTAACAAGACTATCATTTATATATTTCAAGGTAATACTAGGAAACAATATGTAAAGGGATGAGCCCCTGAAATTTGTAGTAGGGTTAGTTAATGGAGGATTTAGATCTGTTGATAGGGTTCTGAGAAAGTGTGTACATCTGTGAAGGAATATACATACAAAATGCTAGTGTTTTCGGAGACGCACTGTTACAACTGGGAACAGGTCAGCACAGCTGATACAAAACAAAGACACATCACAATGGAATTATCCAAATTTCATTAAACTTGTTAGATGTGGCATGCATCTACAGACACACAAATGATTATAATTTCAGAGAAATTGGGTAATTTATTGAAGAGAACTAACTTCACAAATTGAGTCAGTCAATAATGCACTGACACACCTCTGGCCCATATACATTTAGTTATTCGGCTCTGCATTGACAGATAAGCGTTGTTGGATGTCCTCCTGAGGGATATCATGTGAAATGCTGTCCAACTGGCATGTGAGATCATCAATTCCTGAGGTGATTGGAGGGCCCTGCCCATAATGCTTCACACATTCTCAATTGGGAAGAGATCCTTGATGGCCAAGGTAGGGATTGGCAAGCACAAAGAAAAGCTGTAGAAACTCTTGTCGCGTGCAGGTGGGCATAAGCCCAGGATGGACTGCCATGAAAGGCAACAAAAATGGAGTGTAGAATATTGTCAATATACTGCTGTGCTGTAAGGGTGCTGCGGGTGACAACCAAAGGTGCACTACTATGAAAAGAAATGGCACCTAGATGACGATTCCTGATTGTAGGACTTTATAGAGGGTGACAGTCAGGTAGACATTCCATCACTATCCAAGGCATCTCCAGACACTTCTTCCTGGTCATCAGGCCCAATTTGAAGCGAGACTCACTGAAGACAATTCTACTCCAGTCAATGAAATTCCAAGCTGAAGACATATCTGGGAATGCCCAGGACAGTGGTGAGATAATAACTCTACTGTCACCTGCCATAGGGCCCAACAACTAGTAGTGATGGTCTGGAGTGTCATTTCATTTCATAGTATAATCCTTTTGGCTGTCATCTGCGGCACCCCTACGGCAAAGCAAGCATCCGTACAGCCCAGTGATACACTGACAATATTCTACACCCGTTTTGTTGTTCTATATGGCAAGCCCTGTGGGCTTACATTTCAGTAAAATAATGACCTCCCGCACAAGCTGAGTTTCTACTTCTTGTCTTTGTGCTTGTCAAGTCCTACATTGGCCAGCAAGGTCGCTGGATCTCTGCCCAACTGAGAACATTTGGGGCATTATGGGTAGGGCTCACCAACCAGCTTGAGATTTTGAAAATTTAATGCTCCAATTGGGCAGAATTTTGCACAATATCTCTCATGAGGATGTCCAACAACTTCATCAATCAATGGTAAGCCAAATACCTGCTTGCCTAAGGGTCATAGTTGGACCAGCGCACAATTAACTTGCCCAATTTGTGAAGTTCTTCCTCTTGAATAAATCAGCAGTTTTTTCTGAAATTTAATCATTTGCTTGTCTGCATATGTTTAGGATAATTCCTTCATGGTTGCAAGATGTTTTTATCTTAGAGTGTATAATAAAGATGCTGACTGAACATAAATGGAAACATTTGGAAGAAAGACAACATAGCTCTTACAGGACCTTGTCATGTACATTTATGATGAATAGCATTAAGAATGACTGGGTGACAACTCTGATGCCATCTATGGGATTAAAATCTGTTTTGAATTCACAGCATCCTGCAGACTTTATATATACAAATAATGTTTATTAACTACATAAACAAGGACAAGGCAGCTTGTTTTTATATTTTTATTTTTCTTAGACATTACTTAACTACACACTCATCATCAGTGATCTTTTATTTTATTTTTATGCCCACATAAAATGTTTTCAGATGTTTATGGAGATGTTCTATTAATTTTATCTGGTTTCCAGAATATCTTTGTAATTGTATATATGAGGCTAAGCAAAAATACTGTGAAGGCATGAAAATAAAACACCACTGACACAATGTAGATCGATGCTAACCTGGAAAAATAAAAGTATAAAAATCAAGCAGCCTTGTACTCGTCTAGGTATACAAATAATGTCATTTATCACACAAAGTCTGTTGATAGCTAACATTCAATATCATGTTGCTCCACCCTATGCACTGTAACATGTTTGGATCCTCCTTTGCATGGTCACCACAACATGGTCAAGACATTGCTGGTCATAACTGTCTTACTCTTCAATATCAGCCCTACTTATATAATTCAGTTGGTGATGAGAGTTCCTGTGACAATACACAGAAGTTCCAACATATCTCATGAGTGGTTACCCAGATTTATGTCAGCAGATACTGCAGGTCATTCCAGCCTCCTGAAGGAAAGTTTTCATGACATGGGTGATCTGTGCATGTGCATTATTTTGGAAGAATAACTGACCTTTGATGACAGGGCTTACCAGTAGATTGGAGGATCCTGTCCTGATACCACATAGCCCTCAAATTCTCTTAATGTTGAGAAGCACCCATCATCCGTACATGGCACTGCTCCAGAACATAAGTAACTCATCTCCCTGTTGAGCACATGAAACTGCATGCCCGCGATGTGCATTGGTCCTTGGCACCTTCACTCTCTTCTACAATGATTATAAGCTATCAGAGAAATACTGCCCTCATCGGTGAAGACATTCCAAAGCCATGGAGCCTGGTTCCATTCCAGGCATTTCCTTGCCCACAGTCACACACCACACTGCTGGGAACAGGTGGGTTGAACTGTTATTCGTAATGGGCACCTAGAAGCAAATCGATTGCATGGAGGCAATTATTTACTGAATGGATTGACACAGCCCTCCCACTCGGCTCCTTGAAGGCAGTGCACAGTTCTGTTGCATTCTACTTGAGGTATCTGTGAGCTACAATATGTAGACAATGGTCATCAGTTGGTGGTGTAGACCTGAGGTGACCATGATGAGGCAGATCAATTCTGTGTATTATCTCTCACCATAGCAGCTATGTTGTCACATGAGGGTTGAGAAAGGGGTTTCTGACCACGAAAACACAAACATTGCAAGTCATGAGGATGGTGCAGCCCTTTTGTTGATCAGTTTACCTCATGAAAGGACAATATAATAAGATAAGAGAGTTTACAACTTGTACAGGGGCACAGAGAGTCATTTTTGTCATTCATGTCCATACAAATGTATTAGGACAGATAATCATTAACACTGGCATGAAGTATGCTCTGCCATAACTGAAAAGTACCTTGTGGAGTATATACCATAAATAGACATAGATTCCATTCATGTGACACACAACGTTATTCATTCACCGTAGGAACAGGAATGGACAATTCTCAATACAACAGCAATCGCTTATTCAACTGCTTGTAACAGTATTTGCTGTGTAAGAATTGTTATGTGAATGAACTTAAAAAAATGTTTAAAATTTATAAATTACTTGCGTATTCTTACAGTTAAGTCTTCACTTTTGGAACCAAAGAAAAGTCATATAGAGCAGAAGCAGCACTGTAAATATGACGAAGTGGTAACACTATCAAGTGTGAAAAATGTATTGCCATACCCTCGAATGACTTATAGAATGTAACTGTGTTTAATATGGAACCAACAAAAAAAAAAGTAAGCACTCACTGTCACTAATTAATAGACATCACACAGACCCAAAGAACACCCAAGAAAATCACAATTCCGATCACACTAACTTAATTTGCTCCCAGCAAGTACGGTACTCTATTAATACTCTGGACATACTTGTCTTCTATACACCCTACACCTTTAAAATTTTTAAAAACATTTGTTGAAGGTGGCAGATTACAATGTAGCCATCACCAACTGCTCAGCTGGTGACAGCTTATCTTTCAGCAGCACACAATGGCTCAAGACATCATCTCCTCACGTCATCTGGACAAATTAATTTTTGTCAGATAATGGTTATGATACTCAAAACTGCTCACCAAAAACAGAAAGATAAGGAACTGTGACTTACACTGTGACTTCTTATTCTTATATGAAGAAAAACTGCTGATGTTCCAAAAAGTTGCCAATATTTCTTTGTTTAAGTAAATTGAGGAAATTTTAACAAAGAACAATCAAAACAAAATCATCTACTATTTTACAACTGTGAGCGGTAAAAGTACATGTAAAATGGAGAAAGGGTCAGTTTCACACACTTTCTGTGAAACTTGCACTACCTGCAAACTTTACTTTGTTAGTTGGAGTAAACCATTGTCAGCAAAGCACTTTTTTGTCAGAACATGGAAATCCTGACAGTTCAAAAGGCTTTTTCTGTGTATTTTGTATTTCTGCGTATTGAAATGAAATTCCAACTCTCATAGTTACATTAATTCTTACTGTCTTAGAGCAGGAATAGAAATTATTCTTAATGAAATAATCTAGCTGCAAACGCTATTATCACCTGCTTAATTGCTTTGTATAGTATCTCTTTCTGCAGATGTCAGAGAATTTCTTAATGGATTTAACTTAAGTAATGCTTATACCCCACAAGCCATATTACTGTGTATGGTACTTTGGGTATCATTATTGCCTACCCTTCATTCCATCTATGTGGGAAGACTAACTGTCCACAAACACTGTGTTTATACATAAAATTGATACTGATATACCAGTGAAGTCATTTTGGCAACTACTACTGGTGACTTTAGTCACAAAGCATGTAAAACTGTACCAAGCATTTTTAATTCTGTAGAAAACAAAGTGGAACAGGCCTAACCACAAGTTTGTGGACAATAGAGAATATGTCTCATGTTTTCAAAATATATTTCTGCCAGCATTTTCTGGGTGGAAGTAAGTTTAGTATTTTAAAATCCACCAGACCATGCCATACGATCTGAACTTCTTAATCTGCAGTGTGGTGACATGATAAAGAAGAAATATCATAAGGAAACACAAATCCACAAAAGCCTACTAACTGCTGAAAATTTTCTGCAAAGATCTTATGCCTGGAGATTTGTGCTAAAGATTTTTATAGGACTTTTTAATACATTAAACACACTGAACAAATGAAAAAGCCTTGGTTGTATAACACACACTGCCAAAAACCTTCAATAACAACATTTCTCAATTGTCTATTCTGAAAAAGTTCAAAGATAAGTCAGACAAAATATCTGAATAGCTCTACACCCATTCATGTAAAACTCTGTACAACCCCTTAATAGCATTGTAACACGCCATATTATCCCTATGATGCCATCAGTGTACAGATACAAATGCTTAAAACAGGAGGGTAATTTGTTCACTTTGTTCAGTGATGTGTAAAACAAGTCTAGCTGAGTTGATATTGTCAACTGTTTCATGCAACGTGCAAGATACCAAACCAATAGACATGGTACCTGCAAATTCCATCAACTATAGAGTTAGAGACATGATTATATTTTTGCATGCAAAAAATGTGAAACCTCTGACATTCAACGTAAGATTTCTTGTAGCATGCTGCAAAGTTGTTATGAATGGTGTCAGTGTCTGTAAGTGCCGAGTGGTGGCAGAAGGACAATCACCATGTTGCCAAAGTGTCATAATACACACTGTTGTAAGTTCATATACTTGAGCCACATAGCTAACTGGGTGCGAGTCTTCTTTATTTACTACGAACCACTTTACTTATAGAAAAAGTTTCTCACAAACTTCTGACACAACGAAGGTGAAGTCTGTTTTCATTTTATTCATTATTCAGAGTTCTTGCCATTGGTGGGGAGGCTTGCGTGTCTCAGCAATACAGATAGCCGTGCCATAGGTACAATCATGAAGGCGGGCTATCTGCTGAGAGGCCAGACAAACACATGGCTCCTGTAGAGAGGCAGCAGCCTTTTCAGCAGTTGCAGGGACAACTGTCTGGATGATTGACTGATCTGGCCTCGTAACATAACCAAAATGGTGCTGCTGTACTGCTACTGCAAACAGCTGAAAGTAGGGGGAAACTACAGCCATAATTTTTCCCGAGGGCATGCAGCTCTACTGTATGGTTATATGATGAAGGCATCCTACTGGGTAAAATATTCCGGATGTAAAATAGTCCCCCATTCAGATCTCCGGGTGGGAACTACTCAGGCGGATGTCATCATTAGGAGATACAAAACTGGCGTTCGACAGATCGTGGAATGTCAGATCCCTTAATCAAGCACCTTGGTTAGAAAATTTAAAGAAAGAGATGGATAGGTTACAGTTACATTTTGTGGGAATTAGTTAAGCTCGGTGGCAGCTGGAACAGGACTCCCCATCAGGTGGATACAGGGTTACAAACACAATGTGAAATAGGGAAAATTCAGGAGTAGGCCTAGGTTTAATAATGAATGAGAAAATACAAATTCGGGTAAGCTGCCATCACAGTAGTAAAGTTTATATGCCAACTAGCTCCACTGATGAAGAAGAGATTTATTTAATGGAAATGAAAATGTAATAGTAATGGGTGGCTGAATTTCAACAGTAGGAAAAGGAAGAGAAGGAAAAAAATAGTTGATGAATATAGACTGGGTGAAAAGAATGAAAAGGAAATCACCTTCGCAAAGAGAACAGTTTAATTATCACTAACACCTATTTTATGAATCATGAAAGAAGGTTGTACACGTGGAAGAGACCTGTAGACATTGGAAGGTTTCAAATTGATTATGTAATGGTAAAATTTTAAATTTTAAGACGTTTCCAGGGGCAGATGTGAACCCCTATCGAAATTTATTTACTGTAGATTAAAACTGAAGAAATTGCAAAAAAAGGTATGAAATTAAGGAGATGGCACCTGGATAAGTTGAAGGAACCAGATGTTTATGGGAATTTCAGAGGGTGCAATAGGCAGTGTTTGACAAGAACAGGGGGAAAGGAATACAGTAGAAGAAGAATGGTTAGCTCTGACAGATGAAATACTGAAGGCAATAGAAGATCAAATAGGTCAAAAGGCGAGGCCAAGCACAAATCCTCGTATAACACAGGAGATACTGAATTTAACTGATGACAGGAGAAAATATAAAAACGCAGTAAACGAAGAAGTTGAAACGGAATACAAATGTCTAAAAAATATGATTGACAGGAAGTGCAAAATGGCTAAGCAGGAATAGCTCGATGACAAATGCAAGGATTTAGAAGCATATTTCACTAATAGGCCTTTGTAGAGAAGCAGATGTATGAACTTTAAGAGCCCAGATGGAAAACCTGTCCTAAGCAAAGAAGGAAAAGCTGAGAAGGTGGAAGGAGTATACAGAGGGTCTATAGACGGGAGATAAACTTTTAGGCAATATTATAGAAACAGAAAAGGACACAGATCAAGATGAGATAGATGGGAGACAAGATACTGTGAGACAAATCTGACAGAGCACTGAAAGACCTAAGTTGAAACGAGGCCCCAAAAGTAAAGGACATTGTATCAGAACTACTGATAGCCTTGGGAGAGCCAACCATGGCAAAATCTTCCATCTGATGCGCAATATGTATGAAATAGGCGAAATACCTTGAGACATCAAGGAGAGTACAATAATTCCAATCCAAAAAAAAACAGGTGCTGGCAAGTGTGAATATTACCGAACCTTCAGTTTAATAATCCTGGTTGCAAAATACTAACTCAAATTCTTTAAAGAAGAATGGAAAAACTGATAGGAGCCAACCTCAGGGAACATCAATTTGGATTCTGGACAAATGTAGGAACACACAAGACAACAATGACCCTACAACCTCTCTTAGGATATCGTTTAAGGAAGGCAAACCTACATTTATAGCATCTGTAGGCTTACAGAAAACTTTTGACAAAGTTGACTGGAATACTCACTCTCAAATTCTGAAGGTAGTAGGTGTAAAATACATGGAGTGAAAGGCTATTTACGGCTTCTACAGGAACCAGATGGCAGTTGTAAGGGGTCGAGGGACATCAAAGGGAAGTGATGTTTGAGTAGGGAGTGAGACAGGATTGTACCCTATTCCTGATGCTATTCAATCTGTACATTGAGCAAGCAGTAAAGGAAACCAAAGAACAATTTGGAGTAGGAATTAAAGTCCAGAAAGAAGAAATAAAAATTTTGAGATTTGCCAGTGACATTGTAATTCTGTCAGAGACAGCAAAGGACTTGGAAGAACAGTTGAAAGGAATGCCCAGTGTCTTGAAAGGAGGATATAAGATGAACATCAACAAAAGAGAAATGAGGATAATGGAATGTAGTCTAGTTAAATCAGGTGATGTTGGAGGAATTAGATTAGGAAATGACATGTAAAGTAGGAGACGAGTTCTGCTGTTTGGACAGCAAAACAACTATGATGGTCAAAGTAGAGAGGGTATAAAAAGGAGACTGGTAACAGCTAGAAAAGCATTTCTGAGGAAGAGAGATTTGTTGAGGTCAAATACAGATACACATGTTCGGCTGTCCTTTTTGACAATATTTGTATGGAGTATAGCTATGAATGGAAGTGAAACATGGACAATAAACAGTTTAGACAGGAAGAGAACATAAGCTTTCGAAATGTGGTGCTATAGAAGAATGCTGAAGATTAGATGGGCAGATCATGAAAGTAATGAGGAATTACCGAATAGAATTGGGGAGAAAAGAAATTTGTGGCACAACCTGACTAGGAGAAGGGATAGATTTATTGGTCACAATCTTGAGACGTCAAGGGATCACCAATTTAGTACCGGAGCGAAGTGTAGACATAGAGGTAGACATGACTACAGTAAGCAAATTCAGAAGAATGTATACTTTAGTATTTATTCAGAGATGAAGAGACTTACATAAGATAGAGCAGCATGGAGAGCTGCATCAAACCAGTCTTAGGACTGAAGACCACAACAAAGGCAACAATGACATAACTTTCAAAAGCTGGCACAAATTCTGCATATAACATTCTGCACTGAACTTCCATAGTTTACTGATACACACTAGCCATGCTTCAAGTTCCTCAAACATCAAAAAAGCAAGCTATACTGTCCAGTCACTTTAATGTGAGCACCATGCATGTTCTGACATCAACATGCCATAACCACTCACAGGTGGCAGCACTAGCAGTGGAGTGTATATAAAGTTTGTCAGGGGAGAATCTGAAAACAGTGCAGTAATTTGGAAATGTCGTGATTTATCTGGCAGTCAAAGGGGCACAATAATAGGCTTTTGGGCCAAGGACGGAAGCATTTTCAAAATGGCAAAATTTGTAAACTGGCTGCATGCTGACGTGGGTAAAATGTACCATGCATGGCAAAGTGGTGCTATCCAAAACTGGTGCCGAAAGAACCATGGGCAACAGCTGATGGGTGCACAACGACTGCAGAGAAATGTACAGGCAAATCGATGAGTAACTGTTGACAAACTGACCATCCAGATGAACTAAGGGGCTGCCAACAGTGTCTGCTGAACAGACAGATGGCCACTGGATGGTTAGAAGGATCCAGGCTGAAGGAGGGAGCATTATGGTTTGGGTAATGTTTTCGTGGCATTCCCTGGGCGATCTCAATATTCTGGAATGTACAATGGATCAACACAGGTATATATCTATCTTGGGAAACATGTCCACCCCTACATACAGTGTGTTTATCCTCAGCATGATGGCATCTACCAGCAGGACAACGCAACATGTCTCTCAGCTTGTAGCGTACGTCCGTGATTTGAAGAGCCCACAATGAATTTAGCATACTCCTCTGGCTACCAAACTCCCCAGATTTAAACCCAATCATGAATCTGTGGGACTACCCCTATAGGACTGTTCATGCCGTAGAAATTCGTCCGAGAAACCTTGAGCAGCTGGCCACGGCACTGGAGTTGGTACGACTCCACATTGCTGTCGGTACCTTGCACAACCACATAGATACTCTTCCAGTAATTCTCAAAGTGGTCCACACTGCAATAGGGTTATTCACGCCTTGACAGGTGGTCACATTTTCTAAAGACTTTTATATATAATCAACAGCTTATCAATTAGAGAGTATGTTTTGACAAGGCCACGAACAGAAAATCAGATGTGACCTTACTGGAAGAAAAATAGAAAGCCTGATATCTGCAGGGAGTAATTTAGGGGAACACTAGCAGATTTAAATGATGACAGACCACGTCATGGGAAAGCTTTACATTATGTTAGTCACGAAATGCTTCCTGAAAAACTGGTAGCAATGGGTGTCAAATGGATAAGAAACAAATGGTTTCAGTTTTATTTGTACAATAGATCATAGGTTGCGGAACTCACACTGGTTCATTCTAATCAGAAAATCAGATTTGTATCAAACGCAAAGAAAGTAGATACTGGGTACCTTAGGGCAGTGTGTTAGGCCCGCCTTCTGTTCCTTATTTATATAAATGATATTGAGTCCTCAGAAACTGCAAGTAAAATCATGTTGGTTATAGGTGACACTATTGAAATAATGAGCAATGTTCAGAAGTCAACACCTACAACAACTGATCGAGTTCTCAAGCCATACACTCATAGTTCAATGCCCCAATCATTAATATGCACGAAACAAATTACATTACATTCAACTTGAGAAAATGAATCAAAACCACCTGGTACTCTATGAAACCGAGTTAGAAAGAATTTGATGCACAAAACTTTAAAAAATGTATGTTAATCCAGACAAACTAGAAAGATCATTTAGCAGAACTCTCCCAGAGACTCAGTTCAGCATGTTTTGCTCTGAGAATCACTTTAAAAGTATGCCCCTCACAAGGTGCTACAATGGCTTACTTTGGTTGCTTTCAGCCCCTTATAGTTTACAGACTAGTGTTTTTGAGGTAACACTAATAGTTAGTTAAATGAAATGTTTATATTACAGAAAATGGAAATTCAAATTTTGTCACATAGTTCTGCAAGCCCCTATTTGAAAAGTTGTGTGCTCTTACTGTAGCTTCCCTATATATAAATGTGTGCCGATGACAAGCTAAACTTTATGACCTGTAAACCAACAGCAAACGTGGGTCCTTCCACGAAGAACAAATAAAAACAACTCTTACTTGGTGTCTTTATTTATAATGCACTGCTAATGTACAAGAGGAGGCTGAAGAAGGAAACAGCTTTCAGGCCATAGTTAAAAAAAATTTCTTTTTAAGAAATGTATCTGCAGTGTAAGTGAATACATTGTCTTGCAGAAATACTAGGCATTCGTTTCCTGCTGAGTATTTTGTCATCTGTTATAGGGTGTACCACCTATGATCTGTGCACCCTTGCACAACAATGTTTCTGCCTTTGGTTTCCAATTTTCTGTTTCAGATGCAGCAAAATACATTTCCTCAGAGCAGGGAATCAGTTGCAAGAAAATTTATGATGGATACAACATTGACATGTGTTCATGTGTCTACATTTTTCAGAAACGTGTAACCAAGTTCCATGTTCTACTTACATTACTGATTTTATAACTTCTGTATGATTTAAGTTCCTTGTAAACTAGGTGCATGTGGTTTTCTTTGCAAATCACATCCTGATAAAGATAACTATATCATGGTTATTGCACTGGATGCACATTTGGATGGAGTGGGGTTTGTACCCTGTCAGGCCATCCTGACCCAAGTTTTTCATGGTATCTGGAAGTTGCTAAGGTGAATGCTAGGGTGTTTTCTTGATAAGGCAATGACCTACTTTCTGTTCTTTCCTCACCTAATTCTATCCTACTTCATGTTTATATATGCAGTACATATTTTATTTCTGCCCTGTATACAACTTGTTCTATACTGCTGTGTCAAATGACCACAGGACAAATAAATAATAAATAAATATATCCTAAACAATAAGTTTTACTAATTCACTACTGTAAGGTTCAAAGAAGGGGAGTACATTTTGTTTTATTGAGAAATTGGGGAGAAAGTGCCACAGACACGATACAGGATTCAGTGTGGAAATCATTAAAACAAATGTGTTTTTCGTTATAGTGGGATCCTCTCATAAAATTTCAGTCAATAACTTTCTCCTCCGAATGTGAAAATATTTTGTTGTCACTGACCTACATAGGTAGAAACAATCACCATAATAAAATACGAGAAATTAGAGCTTGCATGGGAAGATATAGGTGTCAGTTTCACCCACATACTGTTTGAGAGTGGAATAACAGAGACGTGTGATCTGCAGAGCAGCCATGTAGATGTGGAAGTACAGGTCTCACTTTGCTGTAGCAAAACAGGAGTATTCATTAACAAAAGAGAAACTAATTTCCTGAGGTCATCAATGATGACAATGGTGGAATGTTAACCTCAACAAAATCACTTTTTGTCCTTTATGATTGGTTACCTAATTCTTAACAAGAAGGAAGATATGTCTATGTCTACATTCTATCGATGCTGACATAGTTTGGTGTGATAGCATAATAATGGACAAGTTTTTAAGAACAAAACTCACTTTTCCAATACTCAATACCTCCGAGCATTTCAACTGATACTTCACACACTCATAACGATGCCTCATACAAACATGTTTGGCATCATCTTAATTTCTAGTGAAATTTCATGAGTTGATTTGGGAGGAAATTTGCATTTTAGAGCAGGTTCTGTAAGATAAATCACTCCATTATCTGACATTTAAAGGCCCTACATCTACGATAAATTTTTTCCACAACATACATAAGTTCAGTTTTTTAAGAGCACTTGACATTTGTGATGAGGTGTAAAGTCTTCCGTTTCTTAATGAGCACTTACCAAACTGTCACAAATTATCATACCAGATGAGTGAAATTTCATCTCAGTTTCCTGAATGTATATTTGAGAACCCTATGCTTTTCACAACATGCTACATAAAAATTTGTTTATTTTTAAAGAATAACTATCATGTTTAGTGAGGTTTAAAAACACACTGGTTAAATAGCTACCTACAAAAATATAGCTAGTTCTAACCGAGAAGTCCAGTCGCAAACAGTAACATTCACTTTAAATTTTGTGAACAATCGTTTAGTAGACAAACTACTCCCAACACTATGAAAAAATCAGTATGGCCTACCACATTTTTTTTAATTGTGTCTGCAACTGCACTCTATGTAACAACAATGAATTAGTATCCCTACTTTTAACTTTCAATACATCTTCAACAAGAACATAAATAAGACCATGCCTGGGAAACAAGTTAACACTTAAATACGGTAAGAACATTACCAGCAATTTTCCTTTTCCCAGGTAGGATCTTTTAGTGGTCTATAAGGGTGATGCTGAAAAGCAGTAATATTCATCTTTTTTTATAAAACAGACTTCATAAACTAAATTTTAGCTTATATGTATATATACTATATGAGCAACTGTTATTAATGACTAGTTCTTTTAAAGAATCTGATAAGAAGTACATTTAACCATTTTACCTTTCTAATGCAAAATACTACCCTTAATGTTCTCTCAATAAAAAGCAATTTTTTTTTCTACTCCTAAGTGTATAAACTAAAGAATATTCCGAAGCTTTTTCCTTGTGGTTATGTATAATGTGTATCATGCCAAAAGCCTCAAATGCTGATGGCTGAAACACTGCTTCACTGTGTTATTTACTTCGACATTTCACAAAATTTAAACTTATCCTTCTTATGGTAAGCACAAATAAAGCCTAGACTTCCTGCAAGCATAGAAACACTGCCTTCATGAAACTTTGTTGCAATTCTTCAGTTTTATTGTGATAATATTCTGATTAATGAAAGTTCCTCACTTCACATTTCAACCAACTTGCATTCTTACTTTTATAAATAAACTATTTTTTGCAAGTTGAGCAGAGCATCACATATGAAACACTACATTGCCAAATTCATTACTGACTATCACAACACTAAACCACTATATAAAACTGCAAAAACTTGGTGTGGAATGAGGTCAGTGACTGCAGATTGTGAAAAGAATCTGATTTTGTCAGAGGGCAGGATCTAAATTCATTTCTTATATACAATGCCACATTTAAAATATACTCTATGTCTCCTAACTGGCTGAATTATTTTATTTCCATTACTTAATTAAAAAAAACAATAAATGTACCTGAACAATTAATTGCTAAAGTGATCTTACAGTGTCCACAGTTCTTGTGTTACATACTGGTATTTGCAATTCGTTGACGACGAGAGCCAATCTGGCGATAGCAAGCAGTAGTCAATAAGAATTGCTGCGTCTAATGATTTCAGAATCTAATGTTTCTTGACTGCATTTGTTTTTGACATTAATGGAAATAAAAACAGATGTGCTTAACTGACCTGTAGGTTGGAATGTGACAATCTGCTTGAGAGTTGGTGAAGCTAATACCCAAATCTCAACACAACAACATGACTGCCACAACAAATTGATGTGCAGCATTGCCCAAGATATATGTATGTCATTGCAAGATCAATTTATGTGTCTTGTTTCCTATTTTGCCGAACATTCTGATGATGTGGTCAAATTCTAATCTAATATAACGAAATACCAGCTAAACCAAACAATGGGAAGTCCAGGCTGGAATACCAACAATGTAGGAAAAGATACTGCTTACCATAAAGATGACGTGTTAAGTTGCAGACAAGCACAATTACAAGACACGTACGCACAAGCATTTGGCCACAGCTGATCTGAGCTGCCCGAGTTGGCGGTTACGTGTGTGTGTGTGTGTGTGTGTGTGTGTGTGTGTGTGTGTGTGTGTGTGTTTTTTTCTTTTTCTGATGAAGGCTGTGGCCAAAACTTATCTAAGTGTCTTTTAAATGTTTCTGTCTGAAACATTAAGTGTCATCTTTAAGGTAAATAACAATCTATCTTTTGCTACATTATTAAAATACCAGCTAACTTTATTTATGAACTATAGGAAATTAGGAACAGGTATTCTGAGTGGTTACTGACAACCAACTCATCAATCATCATTCAGTTCCCTTCGTTCATCACGTGAAGTGTTACCAACACTGCCACGCAACACAAGAGCCCCTAACACTGTAAGTGCACTTTTATTGAATTAATCACTGTAACAGGTGATGATCATGAAATGGCTCTTCAAAATACTGATACTGAGAAAGATATTTGTTCCTTCCGTTATGAGCAATGAAGCACTGTTATTGCCCTTAATCGTACAGAAGAGACAGACAGACAGACAGACAGAGTGCTGAGATCCCAAAGCAATACCATAATAATTTACACAAACCACTGTCAACTACTTACAGTCTAAGATGTCATAAGTTACATGTCATTAAAATAAGTCAAGGTACACGCAATTCCTTTAGAAGAAGGTGATAGCAGTTTGTCTGTCTTCTGCAGCAGAAGAGTTGACACATTAGAATGGTAAAAAAAATTTGGAAAAAATGGTACAACCCTCAAGTGAATCACTTGTATCAAAAACCCATAGTTTCTGAATATTAAATGTTTTTAGGTCATCATTTAATCAATACTTGTGACAAGTACTAATTCTGGAACTGGCATGGATACGCAGCTGCTCTAAATTCAGACTTATGATAGATATACACAAAAGTATCTTATTGAAACATTAATAAACTTTAACTCTAGTCTCTTATCTGGAGTTTTGAGACCTGGATTTTACAAAAAAATATTACCCATATCATAGCATTCCTACTTAATGATCTAAACATAAGCATTCTCATACCATATACTACAGCTATTCTATATACTTACCTTACATCAGGGTCCCAACTTTCATTAAGAGCTAAGCTAGCTGATGTATGAAGAACTGCAACAAATTAAAATTAAAGTCATAACAAGGAAATATTCTCAAAAATTACATATTAAAACCAAGAAAAACATTTCATAAGTAGCAATGCACTTCATCCTGTAACTCCTGGTAAAAATAATCTCCTCAAACGAAATTAATTGCAAGATCGGAGTACTCCGAAGTGACCTTAAAAAAAACTTAAAACTTAAATTTAGTACTTGCTTTCCTGCACTGTTTACATTTTGGGAATTGAGTTTTTAATTGTTTGTGAGTTGCCATCAGAATCCTTACAGTAATTTATAAGTTAGATCTTATTTTTACAATAAAGTAAAACAGGGATAGATGTTTCTCTCAATCACAAAGTATCAAGTGTATGAAAGTTTTGACTCTCTCTCTCTCTCTCTCTCTCTCTCTCTCTCTCTCTCTCTCTCTCTGTGTGTGTGTGTGTGTGTGTGTGTGTGTGTGTGTGTGTGTGTGTGTGTGTGTGTTTTTTTTTTTTTTGAACTGCTCTATTATAATGATGAGATGAAGCTGGAGGGTCTGTAGCACCCAGCCGCACTATGAGCAGAAAGAAGCATACGTTTTTCTCTCTTATGTATTTCTGTGTAATGTCCCAGCTGAAGTGCATTGCGTAACTGTCTTTGCTAAAAAATTTCAGTGTTTCAGAAAGAAAGGTAGATAATACTATGCAGATATTTTGTACTTCTTACTAATACGAAAGCACTAACTTTATAGTTCAAGTATAACACCCATACTCAGACCAATTTTTCTATTTTACTGATATTACACAAACATATTTGAAACATAGTAGCATAGTCAGATTATCCTTTATCAATAATTAAATTCATCTAAATCCATGATAAAAAAACAACTTTCAAAATGTTTTGACAGTAGAAATAATGCATAAGTCAACTACTTCATACAGAAGCAGTAACAATATCTTAGTAATGAATTATTTTCATACAAGTAGTTCTTCGGAAATTTATTTCCTAACTCAAAATGAACTTCGTGGCCTTAATTAGAATTTATTTTTGGCAGAAAAACTCTGAAGTATCATGTGACAAATTAAAAGAATACATTATATACACAAACTATGTTCACATTCGGGTGGTGGCTTATGGGAGTGACTGCAAATGGGGAATGCCTTTACAGTCACTCCCACCAAGCACTGTACCAAGTGTCAACATAGTTTAAAGGCATAGAAAGGGGAAGTTATCACAGTTTTCTTTGTAATTTTAAATACAACAACTCTAAATGACAGTCATTCTGTGGTGAAGAATTTTAAAGACAAATGATGTTCAGTAAGAATGGTAACTGTTCAAGATTATCAACACAAGTCAGATTTGACACTGTGCTCCAACACACAATGACAACTTCCTCTCAACTTTTTACAACACATTCTATGGGAAAAATTCAACATTCGACATCAAATATAGATAAAGCAAACGTTTAAACTGTTTTAAATATCAACTGTCATATTTAAGTCTAACTTAAATAATGGCAACTGTCATTTATTACACTAAAGTTTATTGATTCTTATGCGATTGGACCAAAGAAGGAAAATCCCATTAGAAAATCAAGGACATGAAATATTATTCTTATTGATGTTCCCTGAACAAAATAAAAAAAAAAAACACAAGTAAATATCCAACTGAGCCCAAAAAAGATCTTAATGTTGGCTTCATAACAAATACAGAAAATTTCTCCAAAGTAACCAGTAACATTTATTTACATGAAATGCTGATTTCCCGATGTTTACACCAAACTAAGTAATGTGACTGAGCCACACACATAACAGGAAAATGAAAATTTTGATGAATTATCAGTAATAACAGAAGAAGTAATTAAACAGTCACTTGCCTATCTTTGACCCATTATGAACCAGAAAATGAAAACATGACTCTGAACTGATATGAATTTGTGCAATATTATGACAGGCCCTGTGTGCTGCAGTTGCCCAATTGCTAGTCCCCCCCCCCCCCCAATACATCTTTAGACAATCAATCTGTCAATGATGACAGGATAAATTTTTTCCTTTACATAATTAAAGATTGAAATTATAAAGGTAAACTGATTTGCAGTTCTATTATCAAACAGTAATTCACAACTAGGTAAGAAATAAGTAAATACAGTATCAAAAGTTATAAGACATACAACTTTCCATGTGTAAATTTGTTATAGCAACAAAAATGTTATTTTGGTATGGAGTTGTGTTACTGACTACATAATATGTTGCCTGATGGCTTACAACTCATTACTGACTTACTAAGAAACTTTAAAAGAAGGGGTCATCAACTCAACCGAGTAAAATTATTAATTAGCAAATTAACACACATCAGTGCACAAAACTGGTTAATTTATTTGGCAAAATTATGCCCACGTTTTAACAAGCTTAAATGGAGGACACTAACACTAAACGCTTTTCAAATAATTTATGAAGTCCTGGGAACATAAGAAAAACGAGTCACTTTTATCGTACTTTCAATTTATGACACATTGTCCTATACAACTGCAAAAGTCTACTGATCTGGGGTGAACAAGTCAATGATTAGAATCATGCCAGTACAACAGAACTCAGGAAACTGAGGTAAAAACAAAACCTGTTATGTTTACATTACGTTCCCAATCATATAAGACTATTTTACACTACACGTTTTCCATTCACCGACGAGATCTACTGTAGGTAACACCTAACAATCACATTAGGCCGTTCTAATTCTGCTACAGGCGATTGCCTCCAGCAGTAAAACAGAAATACAGGCTAGTAGTGAAATAATGCCAACCAACTCGCGCGCCCTTCACAACTGCAGAGGTTATCTGACCAACGCGAACAATAACTACACTCTGTAACACAGCTCTTGTTCACTCGCACAGTTCCCATACTTCTTTGCTACAGCTTCACTAATATTTACGCAAGTCCGTAACAATGAAATAGCATACATTACGTAAATTGGTTTGGAAATTTGCTTTACACTTACTCTGTACATGAAACAGTCCAACTGAGAATTGACATATTTCTGGCATTTGCCTTAAAATTTCTTCCGTCACTAGATGTACACCTCTATGTTGTGGCCTGAGATTAATTTTTCTCTGAAACCAAGCCGAACCTATCTGCAATCCTATTCCTCTGTTCGATGAAGCCATGTTGAGCACACTACTACATACACTTGCCGCTGTAACTTCAATCACGAATACTATGAAGTCGACAGCATGTTCCAGCTCTCTTTTAGATTCATTTCAGATTCTTCATCATACTTCCACCGACTTCTTGCATGCTCTAACCATTACACTGACGCAACAACCCACCAACTCCCACTACTATTGCAGATCAAAGTCCAAGCAGCACGCGTTGCAAGGTATTAGATTCATAACTATTCCATCAGTGGGCAATCAGCTCATTTCACTCAAGAACACATTTTTATCGTTTACGTTTCATTAAAATAGGTATCGAAACCTTGCTTGTCAGTAAACCTCCCACATACTTGCACTAGAGCTGCCATCTGTTTTGATTCGATCCCCTAACCATTTCATCGCTGAAGTACGAGAAAGAATAGCTTCTGGTGCTGCGAGTCTCCTCAAAAGATATTGGTTTATTATATATTTATGTGGCCGGTCAGTGAATTTTATCTCCGCTAGAATAAAAAAGAGTCTACGTTTACGGCGAGGTATTTCTCCAAGAATAGCTGTCAAAACCCCCCGAGAAAGTTTACATGCAGCCTTGTTGGAGGAGGAGAAAAGGCAAATGTAGACAACTTTTCTTCATTTCTATAACCGATATGCAGACCAGGACTGCATTACCTTCCAAGTATTGTTCATGAAATGCTTAATGTAGAACCCACACATGTCACCCACGTTTGCCAAGTACACTGATCCTGAGCTAAATTGGTTTTATTTTTAACTCTGACAATGAGAAAATACTTGAATATTAACTGTTCTACATCTCGTCGGAAATAAGACTTTGAACTGAGAGTGGTTTAGGGCGCTACGGAGCTTTCATAATGAGATAATAGTGCAACATTGTTCATTGCTTGACTGTAATTGCTAGTAAGGATATTCCGAAGCGGTACTTAAATTCAAGCTCTCAAAGGCGATATTGTCAGCCGGAAAGGAATTAGAACGGGAAGTGATACATCTTATTGTAATCGCTAGTAACAAAAGTGTTTACATCTGTCTTCAAGCGTCTGACAGCTCAGTTTCATCAGCATTTTGGTGGCGTCCTCCCGTGAGTCAAACCAGTACATGACCATTACGCCGCCCTTCGTTGTACTCTTCAGTATCCTCTGATTCTGATAGTCCTATTTCTTATGGATCCCACTCAGATGAACAGTATGTCACAGTAGTGTTTCGCAAGCAATCCCCTTTGTAGACTACCTAACTGCATTTTTGCAGTATCCTAGCAATGCACCAGGGTGTGCCTCCCGCTTTTCACACGAGACCTAGGTGATTATTTATTTACTTATTCATTGTTCTCAAAACATTCAGTACAATAGTATCGGACATGTCAAATACAGTGTATGTGTCCAGTAATCCTTAAAATAAATTTGTATAATAATGAGCGTATGGCATTGGTGGCCGGGAGACCCCTCGCAGGGAGGTTCGACCGCCGCTCCACAAGTTCTTTAACGCCACTACGGCGACTTGCGAGTGAATGAGGATGAAATGATGATGAAAGACACACAACACCCAGTCATCTCGAGGCAGAGAAAATCCCTGACCCCGCCGGGAATCGAACTCGGGACCGCGAGCGCGGGAAGCGAGAACGCTACCGCAAGACCACGAGCCGCGAACAGTATTTGTATGACTGCCTGTGACTCATAGATTTGTTAAAGAGTTTTTCTGCGTTTTGTAACGAACACAATTTTATATTTCTGACCACTTGAAGTAAGTTGCCAATCTGCACATCACTCTGAAAACTTATTAAAATCTGACTGGATGTTTATACACCCCTTTTTTTTTTTGCAAAAAATCTTTATAGATACTAGCAACTATTTAGCTTTTATGTACGACCCTTCGTACAACATCTGAAAGATAGGTCAATTCGAAAACTGATAGCTAAAGAAGCGAACATAGCTCGTTCTCAAACATAAATGGTTCGTTTAATAAATCTGGCTATTGTGATGAGTTGCATCACTTATTATCGTTCCTTTGTTTTCAGCACACCACGTATCTTTGTAAGTCAGTGCTAGGTTACAAGGAGAACCAGATACTACTGCTACCAGAATCAAAAAAGTAAAGAAGAGGGAGAAGCACCGAAGTTACTGGTTTCCCCGAAATGCAATGCCACTTCATAATAGTGCCGCTAAAGTAACGCTGTAGGAAGTGGCACGACGGCTAATACGGCTGCGGCGCCGTCTGTTACTATTTCCACATGGAGGTAAAGGCCCGTCCACACGCAACGATCTGTCTGCGCACATCACATCTGCGCAGACAGATCGTTGCGTGTGGACAGAAGATTTGCACCAACCTGAGGTGTGTGCAAACCTGCAAGTTGGAGCTGGAGGTTTGAGCGAAACCTCTCAAATCTGTGGGTTCAAACCACATCTGCGCAGACGAGTTGGAGCGTGTGGACAGGAGATCGCCGCAAATCTGGCGCGAAACAGCTGTTTGCTCAGTCTAGTGTTTGAATTTGTGCGCACAGGGCATTAAAATGGCTGATAAATCGTCAGTGTTCTCGAGAGTTTGTTAGTGAATTCATTGAAATATGTAGAAACCACCCATGTTTGTGGAAGATTAAAGTAAAGAATATAGTGACCGAGACAAAAAGACAGCACCATACAATGCTCTAATTGAAAAATTGCGGGCAGTTGACGCCTCAGCAAACAGAGAAACAGTAATTTAAAAAAAAATTCGTTGCGAACTGTTTACCGAAAAGAGTTATCCAAAGTTCAGAAATCTAGAAGATCTGGTGTAGGAGTAGATCAAGTATACCAGCCAACGTTATACGAGGGCAGTTCAATGAGTAATGCAACACATTTTTTTTCTGAAACAGGGGTTGTTTTAGTCAGCATTGAAATACACCAGGTTATTCCCCAATCTTTTAGCTACACAACACTATTTTTCAACATAATCTCCATTCAATGCTACGGCCTTACGCCACCTTGAAATGAGGGCCTGTATGCCGGCACGGTACCATTCCACTGGTCGATGTCGGAGCCAACGTCGTACTGCATCAATAACTTCTTCATCATCCGCGTAGTGCCTCCCACGGATTGCGTCCTTCATTGGGCCAAACATATGGAAATCCGACAGTGCGAGATCGGGGCTGTAGTGTGCATGAGGAAGAACAGTCCACTGAAGTTTTGTGAGCTCCTCTCGGGTGCGAAGACTTGTGTGAGGTCTTGCGTTGTCATGAAGAAGGAGAAGTTCGTTCTGATTTTTGTGCCTACGAACACGCTAAAGTCGTTTCTTCAATTTCTGAAGAGTAGCACAATACCCTTCAGAGTTGATTGTTTGACTATGGGGAAGGACATCGAACAGAATAACCCCTTCAGCATCCCAGAAGACTGTAACCATGACTTTACCGGCTGAGGGTATGGCTTTAAACTTTTTCTTGGTAGGGGAGTGGGTGTGGCGCCACTCCATTGATTGCCGTTTTGTTTCAGGTTCGAAGTGATGAACCCATGTTTCATCGCCTGTAACAATCTTTGACAAGAAATTGTCACCCTCAGCCACATGATGAGCAAGCAATTCCGCACAGATGGTTCTCCTTTGCTCTTTATGGTGTTCGGGTAGACAACGAGGGACCCAGCGGGAACAAACCTTTGAATATCCCAACTGGTGAACAATTGTGACAGCACTACCAACAGAGATGTCAAGTTGAGCACTGAGTTGTTTGATGGTGATCCGTCGATCATCTCGAACGAGTGTGTTCGCACGCTCCGCCATTGCAGGAGTCACAGCTGTGCACGGCCGGCCTGCACGCGGGAGATCAGACAGTCTTGCTTGACCTTGCTGCGATGATGACACGCGCTTTGCCCAACGACTCACCGTGCTTTTGTCCACTGCCAGATCACCGTAGACATTCTGCAAGCGCCTATGAATATCTGAGATGCCCTGGTTTTCCGCCAAAAGAAACTCGATCACTGCCCATTGTTTGCAACGCACATCCGTTACAGACGCCATTTTAACAGCTCCGTACAGCGCTGCCACCTGTCGGAAGTCAATGAAACTATACGAGACGAAGCGGGAATGTTTGAAAATATTCCACAAGAAATTTCCGGTTTTTTTCAACCAAAATTGGCCGAGAAAAAAAATGTGTTGCATTGCTTATTGAACTGCCGTCGTAGTATTTTGATCTGCTTGGCTTTCTTAAGGTTCGCCCTGCAAATCTCGCAGTAAATTTACGTGAGAAAACTGCTTTCGCTTTAGCAGCCAATGTCTACACCATTTTGATCGCTTTCACTGTTTCCTGCGGTTGGTCTGAATGTTTTTTGCAACACAAGTTGCGAACACAGACCACAACAGAACTTCCTCCATTTCTATATTTCAGAATAACTGAATTAAATTTTTGACGTTTACGGGGAGCGTAGTCGCTTGCCACTGATTTCTTTTCTACACTGACAGATGGCGGGTGAGTACTAGATTGGGGTTTGTGTCGTGTGAACACACCACATTTGCAGCGATCTTTTGCATGTACAGACATCTGCGCCAATGACTGCGCAGACACATCGTTGCGTGTGGACCGGGCTTAAAAATACCGTCAAGGTTCCCGTACGCTCCTGTCAAAATTCTGGTGCACAGATTTTAATATGCCCTGAAATGAGATATTCGGGCGGACACTGATGCTAGCATTTAGGTTATGACATTAGATCAGAGTTAGGAATCCAGTAAGAAGGAGAGAAACCATGGAAATTAGAGTAGGAAGTTTGTTTCGTTAAGAAATAACACGTCACCATCAAAAACACTTTTAAACGAATAAGTACTCACAAACCAAAATCTATTCTTGAAGCCGGGTCCTTACATCCAAAATCACGCTACAGCTTGCACTGTTCTGCAGTCTCATCATCAGCTACCGTTCACACAGGACGACACAAATGCTACGTAGTTGCTAATGTAGTAGCACATACTGTGATATTACAACTGAGCCAAGGGCTAAATACACAGAAAAGAAAACGCAAATGTTGCTTACAAAAATTTATTTCGCGCACTAATAAAATGGGCTACAAACCTGTCTTACTAAACAGCTAAAACGGTCACCGCTACCAGGTGCAAGCTGCCGTTTTCCTCACATGTGAGACACTCAAGATTGACTGCGGAATCTTATTCTTCCTACCGCTAGTGTAACTGAGACTTGGGAACATCACAGCTCTGTGATCATTGACTCACTTCCTCAAATGGCCCAGACTTATCATGTTTTAGTCAACTGATATTTTCTTTTGCGAATAAAATCGTCTAGATCGATTATTATACAGAGTGTTAGGGGTATAAGTGCGTATTGCAAGGGGTATAAGTGCAGATAATGTGCCCTTGGTACCGCAACATGTACCCACTTCATTGTGTTAGTTGTTTATCATGCATCCATCAGTCTTCCCCATAATTTAGTCCTGATGTTTTCTGCTTGGTGGTAGCTACAGCAGTAAGTGGACTACACATGTCAGTATAGGCTGACCGTTCTGTGTCCACATTTCAATACCTGGCCCATTGCCAAAGGCAAAAATAAACATCAATGGTCTGCTCCTGCCAAATGTATTTGCAGATACTAACCAACCTAAACACATACCACTCACAATAGCTACAATTATTAGTCTGCAAATGAAGTAAATACTTTACAATTAATTGAAAACCCTTAGCTGCCTACAGGCGTTGACATACGTCAGCGAAGACAGATGAAAATGTGTGCCCCAACCGGGACTCGAACCCAGGATCTACTGCTTACATGGCAGACACTCTATCCATTTGAGTCACTGAGGACACAGAGGATAGTGCGACTGCAGAGATTTATCTCTGGCACGCCTCCCGCGGAACCCATATTCTCAACGTATTGTCCCAGACATGTCAGAAAGAACAGATACCATCTTAGTATATATGAAGTAAATACTGTTGTAATTTTGTTCAGTACATGGTCCTCAGTCACCAATACAAGTATCTGTACATACACTCCAACAACCTGCATGTTTCTACTTTTAAATGGCAAACCCCCTAATGTTTCACAATTGCTAAATGTGTATGGGAATTGGATATACATTCTCATCTACTGCTCCCCTCTCTATCTGTCTCCTCCCCCTCTCTGCATCTGTACATATCCTCCTGTCCTATCTCTGCTCCACCCTCTACACATGCTTTTCCTCCACCACTCTCTGTCCATCTCCTCTCTCCCCCTGTCACTGACCTTGAACCTTGTTTATTGTTATAGCCAACGAAACCTTGATTGGGAATTAAAATAGCTTAAAATAAATGGGTAAATCGGGTGGGATCATTGGTGTACAGGGTATGAGAACTCTCCCACTGCTGGATTCGTGAAGATAGTGGCTTCAGTGACAGTATTTCACATAGTTCTGTTCTGCAAATGGGGAGCACAGCATTTTCGTTCTTGCACAGTCCGAACTTTTATTACAGTATTGTTTAAAACAGGAAGTAAATTGGTCAAGAGCATTTCAAGATTTTTAGCAGTAACATTAAACATTAACTAGGCTTTTATGGTCATGTAGATTGTAACTATGGATTTATATACGATATAAGTTTAAAAAATGTATAGCCTATGTCTGTCTGGAGGTTTAGTGGAGTATTGTACAAAAATTTGAAGTATATCAGTCAAGAAATTTTCGAGATTCTTGCTAACAATGTTTCCTCTTTTCATATGAATAAAATATGAAACTTATGTCATCTGAAGTTTTATTAGAGAAACATACAAAAATTTGAAGTAAATCACTCTAGAACTTTTCGAGATTTTTGGTCACAACATTAAAAAAATGGTACAAATGGCTCTGAGCACTATGGGACTTAACTGCTGAGGTCATCAGTCCCCTGGAACTTAGAACTACTTAAACCTAACTTATCTAAGGACATCACACACATCCATGCCTGAGGCAGGATTCGAACCTGCGACCGTAGCAGTCACGCGGCTCCAGACTGTAGCGCCTAGAACTGCACGGCCACTCAGGCCGGCCGGTAACAACATTAAACAACAACTTGTCTTTATATACTGGTAGTATACAGAGTACTCCATTGATCGTGACCGGGCCAAATATCTCACGAAATAAGCGTCAAAAGAAAAAACTACAAAGAACGAAACTTGTCTAGTTTGAAGGGGGAAACCAGATGGCGTTATGGTTGGCCTGCAAGATGGCACTGCCATAGGTCAAACGGATATCAACTGGGTTTTTTTTTAAAATAGGAACCCACATTTTTTATTACATATTCATGTAGTACGTAAAGAAATATGAATGTTTTAGTTGGACCACTTTTTTCGCTTTGTGATAGATGCCGCTGTAATAGTCACAAACATATGGCTCACAATTTTAGACAAACAGTTGGTAACAGGTAGCTTTTTTAAATTAAAATACAGAACGTAGGTATGTTTGAACATTTTATTACGGTTGTTGCAATGCGATGCGTGTACCTTTGTGAACTTATCATTTCTGAGAACGCATGCCGTTACAGTGTGATTATCTGTAAATATCACATTAATGCAATAAACGCTCAAAATGGTGTCCGTCAACCTCAATGCATTTGGCAATACGTGTAACAACATTCCTCTCAACAGCGAGTAGTTCGCCTTCCGTAATGTTTACACATATTGACAAGGCGCTGACGCATGTTGTCAGGCATTTCAGTGGATCACGATAGCAAATATCCTTCAACTTTCCCCGCAGAAAGAAATCCGGGGACGTCAGATCCGATGAAGAACGTGTGGGCCATGCTTCGACGACCACTCAACCTCTCATGAAATAAGCTATTCAATTCTGCTTCAACCGCACGCGAGCTATGTGCCAGACATCCTTCATGTTAGAAGTGCATCGTCATTCTGTCATGCAGTGAAACATCTTGTAGTAACATCGGTAAAACATTACGTAGGAAAGCAGCACACATTGCACCATTTAGATTGCCGTCGATAAAATGGGGGCCAATTATCCTTCCTCAGATAATGCTGCATCATATATTAACCCGCCAAGGTCGCTGATGTTCTACTTGTCATAGCCATCGTGGATTTTCCTTTGCCCAATAGTGCATATTATGCTGGTGTTGGTGAATGACGCTTCGTCACTAAATAGAACGCGTGCAAAAAATCTGTCATCGTCCCGTAATTTCTGTTGTGCCCAGTGGCACAACAGAACATGACGTTCAAAGTCGTCGCCATGCAATTCCTGGTGCATAGAAATATGGTATGGGTGCAATCGATGTTGATGTAGCCTTCTCAACGCCGACGTTTCTGAGATTCCCGATTCTCGCGCAATTTGCCTTTTACTGATGTGCAGATTAGCTGCGACAGCAGCTAAAACACCTGCTTGGGCATCATCATTCGTTGCAGGTTGTGGGTAACGTTTCACATGTCGCTGAACACTTCCTGTTTCCTTAAATAACGTAATTATCCGGCGAGCGATCTGGACACTTAGGATGATGTCGTCCAGGATACCGAGCAGCATACATAGCACATGCGCGTTGGGCATTTTGATCACAATAGCCATACATCAATACGATATCGACCTTTTCCGCAATTGGTAAACGGTCCATTTTAACACAGCTAATGTATCACGAAGCAAATACCTCCGCACTGGCGGAATGTTATACATTTGTGACTATTACCACGCCATCTATCACAAAGCGAAAACAGTGGTCCAACTAAAATATTCATACTTCCTTACGCACTACATGAATATGTAATAAAAATGGAGGTTCCTATTTTAAAAAACGCAGTTGATATCCGTTTGACCTATGGCAGCGCCATCTAGCAAGCCAACCACAGCGCCATCTGGTTACCCCCTTCAAACTAGATGAGTTTCGTTCTTTGTAGTTTCTTCGTTTGATGCTTATTTCATGAGATATTTGGCCCAGTCACTATCAATGGTCCACCCTCTAGATGTAAATTTGGCTACTGGCATCATCAGAACGAAACTTAGAACCTGTAAAACAAAGTTCAATGTCAGTATCAATAACACACATTCTTAATTGGAGGATCAACGGAATCTTGTTTTCAAAGTTCTAACTTTTGATCTGATGATGGTAGCACCCAGAATGGCGCTATAAATAAAGACATATGTTAAGTGGTCTAATCTGTTCTATTCACAAAATATTCACAATGACCATGAACTCATAGGGAAATTTAGTTCCTTTCTTAATAGGTTGGTATTTTCTTGTCACTTAGATTTAAAAATATTGAAAACGGTTCTGCCTCAAGAGTTAATGTAGACTTCAAAATTTTATGTTTTGTAGTACAGCAAGTTCATTCCACACTAAAGCTACAATTGATTTTATCTTCCAAATTACAAATTTCCTCTATAATCCATCACTGGGACGATCCTTGTGAATCCATAAGGAAACCCGAAGAAAATTTCTCCATCATAAGTCTTCTCGCCTCCTTGATTCCTTGAGTCAGTTACACATACAGATCTGTAGGTGAAAAACTTACAATATTGCATTCTTGTTAATATCTGCATTTTTCTATCTCTACTAATGTAATTTATTAGTTTTCCATGAACCCACATTTACTGAATTTATGAAAAAGAGGACATTGTATACGTCTTAACACGAATTTAAAAATTGCAGTTTAACTTTGTACTGCAGTGAAATGTGGATGGTAGACAATTTAGACAAGAAGAAGATACAAACTTCTGAAATGTTGTACTATGGAAGAATGCTGAAGATTAAGTTGTTAGATCGATAACAAATGAGGATATACTCAAGAATCAAAAATTGTATTCACCACAGGTCATTTTACAATGATTTTGGCTTCGTCATACAGGATGTACTAGTACATACAGAATAATAAAATAAACAAGTGTCAGTATATTATAGAATACATTTCAAGCATGGCAACTTACCAAATTACACCAGGATAGCTTCTGAAAGTTAATGCATTAAGCTATACTATAATGTAATTAATATACTATTGTATTGATTATTGTATACACTATGTAATTACACACGATTAACCACAGCACACAATAATATGTTTAACTTCAGACAACCTTTAAATGCTAATATTCTCCTCAGGCATCTCAAAGAATTCTTTAATGTCATAGAATGAATGATCTGACAGCCAGCTGTACCACTCAATTAAAAAAAAATTATATCCATAGACTGAACATCAATTGGCAGTTTATTGAATATTTTGAGTGGGTTAACTTTGTGGGAATTTCCTGTTCTTGCTAATCTGTGGCGCAGTAAGTCTAAATTACCCTTAGCCCTGATGTTGTGTTCATGTATTTCCCCTCTAGCAATAAATTCTGAAATATTATTTTTAATGTAGAGTACAGACACACAGATGTATAAATTTATAATTGTGAGTGTTATGAGTCTGGAAAGAAGAAGACGACAGTGTTCCCTATGATCTCTTTTACATATTATGCGTAAGACTTTTTTTTTGTAATTTCAAGATGTTCTTGATGTGAGGATAGTGCCCCCCATATAATCAGACTACATGAAATATGTGACTCGAATAGCCCAAAGTATGTCACCCTAAGGTGCTCCAAGCTCACTACCTCCCTTAGCTTCAAGAAAGGTCTGCCACCCAAGATATTTTTTCACATACATGATTGATATGTTCCTCCCAATAGAGTTTAGAGTCAATGTGAATACCTAGGAGTTTTACCGATTTATTGCCTACTTCATTTGTTCTTCCCATTACATCTAAATCTATATCTACAACTACATCTATACACTGCAAATCACTGGCCACTGTAAAGTGCATGGCAGAGGGTATATCCCAGTGTATCAGATACTAGGGTTTCCTTGCATCCCAGTCACATATGAGGTGCGAGAAGAATGATTGTTTAAATGCCTCTTGTGTGCTGTAATTAACCTAATCTCGTCTCCGTGTGGGTGCATTATGTAGGGGGAGTCATGTAGAACCATAATTTAAAGCCGTTTCTTGAAACATTGTAAGTAGGGCTTCTCAGGATGGTATATGTCTACCTTCAAGAGCCTGCCAGTTCACTTTCTTCAGCATCTCTGTACTAATGCTGTCCCTTGAGTCAAACAAACATGTTACCATTCGTGTTGTCCTCCTCTATATATGTTCAATACATCCTGTTTGTCCTGTTTGGTTATACAATTCGGCAGTATTCTAGAATGGGTCACACGTGTGATTTGTAAGCAATTTCCTTCAGTGACTGACAGCATTTATAGACTATCCTAGCAATAATCCAACTAAAACATTCATATTTCTTTATGTACTACATGAATATGTAATAAAAAATGGGGGTTCCTATTTTAAAAAAAACTCAGTTGATATCCGTTTGAACTATGGCAGCTGCATCTAGTGGGCCAACCATAGCGCCATCTGGTTTCCCCCTTCAAGCTAGACACGTTTCGTTCTTTGTAGTTTTTTCGTTTGACGCGTATTTCGTGAGATATTTGCCCCGGTCATGGTCAATGGACCACCCGATATAGAGGAGGACAGCATGAATGGTAACATGTTTGTTTGAATTAAGGGACAGCGTTACAGAGGTGCTGAAGAAAGTGAACTGGCAGAAAGGTAGACATAAACTATCCTGAGAAGCCCTACTTACAATGTTTCAAGGAGCAGCTTTAAATGATGATTCTACATGACTCCCCCTACATAATGCACCCATAGGGAGACAAGATTACGTTAATTACAGCACACAAGAGGCATTTAAACAATCATTCTTCTCGCACCTCATATGTGAATGGGATGCGGGGAAACCCTAATATCCGATACACTGGGATGTACCCTCTGTCATGCACTTCACAGTGGTAAGTGATTTGCAGCATATAAATGTAGATGTAGATATAGATGTAGAGTACATCCTCATTTGTTATCGATATAACAATTTAATCTTCAGTATTCTTCTATAGAATACCTTTCACAAGTTTGTATCTTCTTATTGTCTAAATTGCCTACCATCCACATTTCACTGCAGTACAAAGTTAAACTGCAACTTTTAAATTCGTGTTAAGACGTATACAATGTCCTCTTTTTCAGAAATGCAGTAAATTTGGGTTCATGGAAAACTAATAAATTACATTAGAAGAGATAGAAAAATGCAGATATTAACAAGAATGCAATATTGTAAGTTTTTCACCTACAGATCTGTATGTGTAACTGAATCAAGGAATCAAGGAGGCGAGAAGACTTAAGATGGAGAAATTTTCTTTGGGTTTCCTTATGGATTCACAAGGATCGTCCCAGTGATGGATTATAGAGATAATCTGTAATGTGGAAGATAAAATCAATTGTAGCTTTAGTGTGGAATGAACTTGCTGTACTACAAAACATAAAATTTTGAAGTCTACATTAACTCTTATGGCAGAACCGTTTTCAATATTTTTAAATCTAAGTGACAAGAAAATACCAACCTATTAAGAGAGGAACTAAATTTCCTTATGAGTTCATGATCATTGTGAATATTTTGTGAATAAAACAGACTAGACCACTTAACATATGTCTTTATTTATAGCGCCATTCTAGGTGCTAGCATCATCAGATCAAAAGTTAGAACTCTGAAAACAAGATTCTGTTGATGCTACAATTAAGAATGTGTTTTATTGATACTGACATTGAACTTTGTTTTACAGGTTCTAACTTTTGACCTGATAATGTCAGTAGCCAAACTGGCATTTATACTACTACCAGTATATAAAGACAAGTTCTTGAGTAATTTACTTCAAAGTTTTACATATTTCTTCAATAAACGTTCAGATGAAACAAGTTTCATATTTTATATATATAAAAAGAGGAAATGTTGACAGCAAGAATCTCTAAAAGTTCTTGACTCATATATTTCAAATTTTTGCACAATACTCCACTAAACCTTCAGACAGACATAGGCTACACATGTTTTAAACATATATCGAATATAAACACCCAGTTACAATCTACATGACGATAAAAGCCATGTCAGTGTTTAATATTAATACTAATAATCTCGAAAAATGTGTAATGACAATGCTGTCGACCATGTCCGGTGGAACAGACACTCTACACTTTTATAACATAGCAGCTATGAACAACAATATTCTAGAAAATTATTCAGACAGTGACCACATTAGGGATTGAAATTAATCAATTCAGCTGGGAGGTACATGGTCCAGGAGGCCGTATTGACGTTATTTGGACTGGGGAAGTTGGGTCGGTCAGAAAGCGTGTCTGGATGGTTGAGGCAGTTAAGGCAACCATTGTAGAGAAGCAAGCGTCCGGATCCCAGTCGCGATCCAGCACAAATTTTCAACTCGCAACACTGATTAATTTTAGTTCGCCAATGCAGCCACCTTCGGAAAAATTTCCCCGAATATTGATATTCACGCCCACTGAATCACAATAGAGTATGGTGTCTCTTTTGTCAGACACGTCCAACAGAATGGGCACTACAGACATATAGAGGGTGTTTCACAATTCATGTTACACACTTCTAGAGGTTGTAGAGGGGATGTAGTAGAACAAGTTTTACATAGCAACCCATGTCCGGAAATGGTTTGTCTCCAGGTTACAAGGGAAACAAGACCTCAGTCAAGCAACAGATATTTGTTACACTGTTCGTCTGTTACAGTAGGCTATCTACATTCACTTATGGTATTATGACGTGGTGTCACGTGATGTTCTCTGTTTTCATCTGTCTTGTTTTCGTGCTTCCTGATGATGTGTCAGTTCACTTCAATGGTGATTAGTACTGCAGTAACAGGATGCCTTAGTACATCCTAGCAGAGTACACAAGTGTGTTGTTAATCTAAGATGAAGCTCGCTGTAATGTAGGAGAAGCTCGACATCTCAAAAGAAGAAATTAATGTTTTTAAGCTGGTAATATTAAACTCTTTGTTATTGAACTAGTATGTGTAGTGTCTCTGTTTGTATGTCTGTGAAGGAGAATTTTAATTTCCAGAGTAACGTCCACTACATCCACAGCATACGCAATTTCGTACACATAGACAAGTTACTCTGGTGGTGTAGAAGCAGCTGCCGGCTCTGATGGTCGCCTGAAAATTTTTTGAAATGTAAGAGAGAAAAATTCTATAGGATCTTCTCGAATTGGGATACTGCCATTCGCATTTGATCATACGATGATTGTTTGCGAGTGAAATGAAATCGTTTAGCAGAGAAAACTTTCTTTATACTTTTGACTGTGTTATTGAAGCAGATTCTACAGCAAATATCGACCACCAAATGTTCAAAGTCCTATACAAACTTGTCATACATTACAGTTCATCACAGAATCTTTTGATCACAAAGAAATGCGCGAAATTACCTATGAAATGCGCCAGACTGTATTATGCCTGTTACTGATCTCCACATCAGCGTTACATACCGCTTGTGGATCTCAATAAACATAAATTATACAATATGGCGGCTAACAATGACTTTTCATTGCACACACTTCATTCAAGTCCTCTCATTATCCAGTTTCGCAACAAAGTCCAGCCACATACTGATTTTCTTACATTTCTTCGCTCGCCATGGAGCAACGATAAGTCAAGGAATAAATATTACACTCGTGCAGGGGAAATGCACCGCCTCGCAGAATATATTAGCTTTGAAACAATAACAATAGGAAGGTCATTGAATGAATCAGCTGATCGATTCAAGACCCCCAACCGACACCCCCGTAAGAGCGAAATTTTGTTTAGAATGCTTCGCAAACCCACTCTGCACTAGCCGTATGCAATACCTTGTCAACCAAAAGGCGTTCACTTCAGTAGTGGGACTACCTTCATGTCGCCCCGAAGTTCCGTTATCCAAGATGAGCGCGATGACATCACCCAAGATGGCGGCCATGACGTCATGTGATGACGTCATACAAAATAGCGGCTTTTGGCCGGAAGTTTGAATTTTGGTGGGAAGATAGGTCACTTGCACTACCTCCACTAACCTAAGTCACCTGACTGCCACCTCTTTCTAGGGATTGGCGGGAGAATGACTCAGCCTGCACTGGACTGCTGGAGAGGGAAAGGAGTGTACTTTATTAATTTTGGAACAATTTATTCAGGGACAGATTTTGAAAGATGGTATATTTATCACAGTGATACAGAACACACACTCTGACATGCGTGGGGTCACGCCACTCAGCCTACAGACCTGCAAACCACTTGCAAAGAATGCAACACATTTATGTCCATAGAGCCAAACAACTCATAAATTGTCAAAATAATAATCCATCTAAAAGACTCTGCAAACATGCAAGCTAATCATCAACTATCGAAATAATGCACCAGTCTTTATTTAAACAATTTGAGGCACTACCACCAGCCAGTGTGTTTCCCATGAGGTCTAGAGTCCTACTGACCTAGTACATAGTACCACCACCAGAGTGTGCTGTCATCTGTTCCGTGACGTAATCCAAGATGGCACCCATGATGTCTGTTGATGATGCAAGTACTGTTATCCAAGATGGCGGATTTTGGCGGGAAACAGTTAAACCCACAAAATTTGTCTACAGATCATCAAATACATACAAGACGCACAAGAATATTGGAAGCCAGGAACATATTTACCAGTGTAATTACAATTAAATATTCAGATTGCTGCTACAGTCTGACACCAATTGATGTACAATGATGTCTCCTCTTGACGGCTGTGGTTCTGGAACGAATCTCAGTATCTAGAGTGCACATAATTTTCCACATAAAAAAATCTCTCTCATACCCTCATGGTTATCGATATGCTGAATCTATATACATCCCTCATGATAGTACACACACTCATCTTCTCTGGTCATACCACAACATAAGCCACAGTAACTTAACACTGCAATATATACACATTTTACACAAACAGTGCAGTTATGTTTTATATCTGTACAATGCCCGAAAAAATTATGGTATGCCTACACTCACACCAGCTATATGTCTCGATTCTCCTCGGTCCTAGGACATTATCTGATAAAGTCTTACAATCAGCACTTATGGAAGGTGATGCATCCTGCCAAGATTCTCTCAAAAAGTGTTATGAAGGGCAGGCGTCCGACACCGGGTGTGATAATGAATACCACACCCCTGGATGTAATGCTTGGAAAGACATCACCGATGCAGCTTGGTGTACTGTAATCATCATCACTACCGATACAACAACAAGAAAAATGCGAATTCCTTCTTCCTTGAGATCCTAATGTGGCCCCCATCCATCACATGATATCCTTCCTGCTTTCAACACACACAAACGTTCTCACTGCTATGTAGAGACTCCCAGCACAAAGGATGTCTTGTGAATGAATGGTGGATTATGATTGGCTCTTATCGAATTTAACCCCCAAATTACTGATGCCACCGGTGTGGAAGCACCGTCCACCTCTCTTTTTTTTCTGCAGACAAGACTTTCAGCAGCAGAAAACTATTTTACACAAATCGCCATATTGCACTGACATCTAAACCTTGCAAAGTGCCCTACATATCTTCAAATATGGAAAGACTCTTAATTGCACTGCTGTCCCTCTGAGGACAGTAGATTGAATATTAGAGCATGAAACCGATCTCCAACCCAGCAATATATCACCGCGTACCTTGGCAATGTAGTAAACATATAATTCGTATCCTGTGCCATACAAAATCAGCCCTCTTACATCATTCATACATATACCACGAAGACAGGCAGCACCGTATACAGCCCTCGCAGCACTAGATATTGCTCTGTGAGGGCGGCAGTCATCCACTACCGACGGGTGACCAGAGCACCCTCAGTGGACCGAAGTCACTCTCAGAACTGTTCTACAAATTCGGTCTCATTTCCCCTCGGCACGAACGCGTTACAGTTTCTGGTCCGAACCTACTTGCTCGCTTGTTTTTCTACACCCATCTCCAGACACTGGGATTGCAAGAACACATGTATTTTCGCATGGTTTGCCATAATATTACACCATTTTCGCGGTAATTCTCGATATCAAGCACACAGCAGTATCCTATTGATCGCTCATGCAGCATAATTCCGAATATATAGACTGGAAATTATTTCTGTACAAACCCCAAACTTTAGCGAGGTGGAGCGTGCTCTAAACCACTGAGTAAGTAGAAACTTATCCTGTCTGTGAAGACCTTTACGTGAGAACTCGAATTAAATAGAGGGAAATGATATTTCCACTTGCAAATACCGATGTCGGTGATGTAACAGATTCCAAATTATCCCTATAATTTACAAATTCGACTAAGGTGTTTCTCATGTCTAGAGAACCGGAAAATGTGTCTTCCACCTGCTAGATCCACTCACCACAATCGAACTTCACTCAACTAAATAAAGTAGTCAAATGCGAAGAAGCAGTCAACTGAACAATTTACATGGGAGGGAATAATGGTCCAGCGCAAACACATGTTCATATTGAATCTTATCAAATTTCCACTTGATCACGAAAGCTGCCCAATACATACTAAGTACTAGTTTGCTATTCAACTGTCTACAGGACAATACGGTTAAGTCAGCTACATTCCTACACTCCAACAGGCCTCTACATTAGGACAGTTTCTACTGTCAACGAGAAACTTGAACCATTCCCATCACCGGCGCTACATGCCAAGCACGTACAGGTAGAATCGTCCTAGGAAACTGGTCAAATATATGTTTTACCATTGTACTTACAACTAAATGTTACAATGGCGGTCTCAGTTGAAGGACATTTGACAAAGAGCGAAGTATCGGAAAAACACCCTGCTGATGGCTGTGGCTCTGGAAATAGAAATACCTGTACCATTCTTGTGACTTGACATACTCTTCCCTTTGTTGTCACAGTACTCCACGTCAAATCCGTAACTTCCTTACGGCTGGACATAGTCATTTCTTTTGCACATGTCGGAACACAAACACATACTTTATAAGCCTGATGCTCAAGATGAACCCATCATGCACCACCTACTACTATGTATAATACATCACCAATAAATGATTGCAGACGGTACAAAATAATACCAACCGAAAATCAATGATGGGCGGACATGTCTCATAAATTTTTCTTGCGAGTGCTACCACCGTGTCTTAGAAAGAGAGGTGTAATCGTCTTACAAACCGCTATATGTTAAAAAAAAACACAACAACATTATCATCACAAGCGGTCTTAGTTCTACAGGTGCACACAAGTATCCATGTTAAAAGCTATACTCGCTTTATAAATCCATGTATGGCATTACCTACAAATGACGTGGTTTTTCCAGACAAACACCATGACACTGAATATAGACAGTAATCGCCGGAGTGTATATTAACACACCAGGAGTGTGGTTACACGCATTCGACAGTGAACCCTCGTAATAACATTATCGAATTTTGAAAGTGATTCGGTTAAGGAGCGTGGTATGAAACAGATATTTGCAACGCCCTCACGCCGCCGCCATTAGATATTTCTCCAGTATTTGTAACGCATTCTGTCTCGATGCCATATCATATTTCTGGCACACTCATATCTCGAAACGAGCCACGTTTCTCGAACCTATCTACTACAGTAAAATTACAACATTGTTTTAGGCAGCCCCTATGTATGTTGCAACTACTCCTGAGACTCTGTGCTACCATCCCTACAGCTTTCCGCATTGTTTCAATATAAGGCAGAACTGAGTAGAAGTCGCAGAAAGCTATATCTACCACCTTCGGCAACATGCAAAGCTGAGTTACTGTGACAGCTATGTGTTTGGACCATTTGATGGAAACGAAGCCTGCTCCTGCAACACGAGGTAGCATAAAAGACAGTACAGGAACTGGGGGAAGGACATGGATTTTGCTACTGCATTGTGGTGCTTCTCCAAACTACAAGCAGGTACTACCGATCCACGTCCCTCAGGGTCCATTCACCTCTATCACCCCAACATTCTAACATCGTTATTCTGTTCCATCCACCAGAGAAAAATTACGAACTATAAAAGCTCCATTAACTGCATCCGATAGAGAACTCGATAAGATCATATCTCTCTCCTCCCATGTATCGAAAACAAATACCGCATGTGTGCCGGCATTGAGCACATGTGACAAGCCCATTCAATATACAGCTATTGATCCACTACACAGACCAGCTTAAAGTGTCATCACCTGTACTGTAGGAGGATGACCGTATCCCACAAACTGTATTGTAAGTCGCAAGAGACGCCCCCTGTGACCTCATGTCGTTGTTTGAAGCATTGGTTGTTCTCTTCTGTAACATGCTCTGTACACTGCCATACATTTTGTTTTTCCTCCACGACTTCCAGGGCCATGTCAGGTTCTAAACTGACATTAACACGTTCTGATCCATTGCCTCTCGCAGAAAACTAGACGTCGCACCGTGTAAATCATCTTGTTACTGCGGCTACCATAACACACCACACACACTGGGTGATTTTAAATAAAAGACAGTTACAACATAAGGAAACTGGAAGAGTCTGGCGGCGTTGTAGTGGGTTTCCAAACTGCTGTCCGAAAGTGATTCACGACCTCTACATTTAAACTCATCTGTAGCATTGACAGAATAGCTAATGGCTTTGTGTTCCATTTTGACTGATTCCTCTCATTGCAGTCATGTACGCGATCGTTGTTTCGGTGCTATCCATCCCCAGAATGTGTTGTCCCTGCACCAAAACTCTTTCTCCAGCTCAAACAAGCGACGTCAGTCAATCATTATGTGGTAACCAACAGCATACCAGTGGACGAATGGGGTGGAAAAGACACCATTCATTCACAATACATCCTTCTTGCTGGGATGTAGGAGTCTCTACATAGCGGTGAGCACGTTTGTGGATGTTGAAAGCAAGAAGGGTAACACGAGGTGGATGGGGGCCTTTTACGATTTCAAGGAAGAAGGAATTCGCATTTTTCTTGTTGTTGTATCGGTAGTGATGATGATTACAGTACACCAAGCTGCATCGGTGATGTCTTTCCAAGCATTACATCCAGGGGTGTGGTATTCATTATCACACCCGGTGTCGGACGCCTGCCCTTCATAACACTTTTTGAGAGAATCTTGGCAGGATGCATCACCTTCCATAAGTGCTGATTGTAAGACTTTATCAAATACTTTCCTAGGACCGAGGAGAATCGAGACATATAGCTGGTGAGTGTGTAGGCATACCATAATTTTTTGGGGCATTGTGCAGATATAAAACATAACTGCACTGTTTGTGTAAAATGTGTATATATTGCAGTGTTAAGTTACTGTGGCTTATGTTGTGGTATGACCAGAGAAGATGAGTGTGTGTACTATCATGAGGGATGTATATAGATTCAGCATATCGATAACCATGAGGGTATGAGAGAGATTTTTTTATGTGGAAAATTATGTGCACTCTAGATACTGAGATTCGTTCCAGAATCACAGCCGTCAAGAGGAGACATCATTGTACATCAATTGGTGTCAGACTGTAGCAGCAATCTGAATATTTAATTGTAATTACACTGGTAAATATGTTCCTGGCTTCCAATATTCTTGTGCGTCTTGTATGTATTTGATGATCTGTAGACAAATTTTGTGGGTTTAACTGTTTCCCGCCAAAATCCGCCATCTTGGATAACAGTACTTGCATCATCAACAGACATCATGGGTGCCATCTTGGATTACGTCACAGAACAGATGACAGCACACTCTGGCGGTGGTACTATGTACTAGGTCAGTAGGACTCTAGACCTCATGGGAAACACACTGGCTGGTGGTAGTGCCTCAAATTGTTTAAATAAAGACTGGTGCATTATTTCGATAGTTGACGATTAGCTTGCATGTTTGCAGAGTCTTTTAGATGGATTATTATTTTGACAATTTATGAGTTGTTTGGCTCTATGGACATAAATGTGTTGCATTCTTTGCAAGTGGTTTGCAGGTCTGTAGGCTGAGTGGCGTGACCCCACGCATGTCAGAGTGTGTGTTCTGTATCACTGTGATAAATATACCATCTTTCAAAATCCGTCCCTGAATAAATTGTTCCAAAATTAATAAAGTACACTCCTTTCCCTCTCCAGCAGTCCAGTGCAGGCTGAGTCATTCTCCCGCCAATCCCTAGAAAGAGGTGGCAGTCAGGTGACTTAGGTTAGTGGAGATAGCGCAAGTGACCTATCTTCCCACCTGTCAAGAGGAGACATCATTGTTCATCAATCAGTGTCAGACTGTAGCAGCAATCTGAATATTTAATGGTAATTACACTGGTAAATATGTTCCTGGCTTCCAATATTCTTGTGCGTCTAGTATGTATTTGATGATCTGTAGACAAATTTTGTGGGTTTAACTGTCAGTTAATTTTACCGCTGAAAGTCTCGTCTGCAAAAAATAAGGGCGAATGGTGCTCCCACTGGACCTGCACCGCAGCTATGCCTCATCACACCAGCAATGGTAAACACATGCGCACACAGTCCAGAGGATGACTTGGCCCTTATTTAGATAGACATGTGATGTCAGTTTAACACTCTAAGAACTTTCACATGCCATCTGCAGTGGAGTGAGAGTGATGGCTCGCACTGGGTTGCGTCAAGCTGTGGCTCATGGTGGCATCGATGTGCGGGCGCCCTTGGAGTGTTTGCGCTCTGTAAATAGGTTTTTGCTCCGTCTGGTCGTGTCAGAAACAGTGCCTAGGTGAACACGTACTTTGAGAGGAATTTCTCAGGTAAAAACTATGAATGGGATGTCACCACATGATGCTTGCAGGACCCAAATGGGCACCTGTGCATCACTTTGTGGGGGATGGCGGTGCATCCCAACTTCTGGGAGCGTGTGCGGCAGCCTCATCTGCAACCCAATGGACAGGGGGTGGTGGGCAGTGCCTGCATACATTGTTTCCGTGTCTGCTGCACTATTTTGCGAGCAGGTCTGTAGGCTGTGCTATGCATTATTTGGACAGTTAACGAGTTGATTTCATGTCTGCACATCAGTGTACTGCATTATTTAAGAGCAGTTTGAATATCTGTACTGAAATTATTTCTGTAATTTAACAGTTGTTTGCGAGTCTGCAGAGCATTATTTAAGTGTAGTTTGCAGGTCTGTGAGCTGTGTGGGATGACCCCAAGCATGTCAGAGCGTGTGTTTGTATCAGTGTGATAAATGTACTATCTCAGATCCATCCCTAAATAAATTGTTGCAAAACAAATAAAGTACACTCCGTCTTCTCCCCAGCAGCCCAGCATAGGCTGAGTCATTTTCCCCTCCAGACAGTCATGTTGGGTTATGTCATGGAATGGATGACAGCACCCTCTGGTGACAGTACTGTGTACTAGGTCAGTAGGACTCGGGACCTCATGGCAAACACACTGGATGGCGGTAGTGCCTCTAATTGTTTAAATAAAGACTGGTGCATGATTTCGACAGTTGATGATTAGCAAGCATGTTTGCAGAGTGTTTTAGATGGATTATTATTTTGACGATTTACGCGTTGTTTGCCTCTCTGGACATAAATGTATTGTATTACTTAGGAGTGGTTTGCAGGCCTGTAGGGTGTGTGGCGTAACCCCAAGCATGTCAGAGTGTGTGTTCTGTATCACTGTGATAAATATACCATCTTTCAAAATCCGTCCCTGAATGAATTGTTCCAAAATTAATAAAGTACACTCCTTCCTCTCTCCAGCAGCCCAGTGCAGGCTGAGTCAGTTTCCCACCAATCCCTAGGAAGAGGTGGCGGTCGGATGACTTAGTTTAGTGGAGGTAGCCCAAGTGACTTTTTTTCCTCCATTTTCCTTGGTTAGTAGAGGTGTGTTGCACTGTCCTGGTGGAATTTGAGCTTCCCGCCATTTTCTGGGGGAGGGGAAGGGGGTGTTGGATTAGTAGAGGTAACCCAACTGACCTATCTTCCCGCCAAAATTCAAACTTCCCGCCAAAAGGTGCCATTTTGGGCGACTTCATCACATGAACGTCACAGCCGCCATTTTGAATAATGGTACTTTGGACTGACACAAAGGTGGTCCCACTACTCACTTTAACTTTACATAAAAAATTATTTCTCAGCCTAATTTCATAAATGGCTTCTATCAAGAACCTTTCCCTATCCTTACTCCAGGCTGGACTATGCTTGCCAAACACTGTTGACAATAGGCGATTGGCAAGGCTATGGCCCCTTTAGATTTAGGACCCCTCCATCTGGGCAAAGCCTCCACGGGAAACCATGGAAAACTGGTAGTGAGGTCAGCCAGTCTGGTTTCCTATCTCATTTCTCATTTTTGTAGATTAACGAATGTTGTTGACTGAAATTTCTGACTTTAAATTACAATCTTCATGTTCAGTTATTTCACAATTATTTGTTGCAGAGAACATGGGTGACGTCAGTCGATCTTGCAAGGAAGTTGGGCGCAACAGGGCAGGCTGGTCTCGAATGATGACTCTCTCCCCACAACTGCTACCGCAATGCATAGTCGATGGATCAGGATCGGTTTGTCTCTCATGGTGGACCAGGTGATTACAGGCTTGCATCGGGATCAGGAGTGGGATGTGGTGGACATGAAACAGAATAACAAGTCTGAGCCTTCTGACCCATTACTCTGAATTTCTTCTTGACCCTTTAATTGTTAGTAGATTGGCGTGCTAACATGTTTCTGTGCTGGCATGATAGATTGAGATAGAGTTCTTCTTTGTTCACTTTTCACCATTCTTTCACATTTGTAACACTTCTATTAAAAGTCACTGTTATTATATCCTATTTTCATTGAATTACACCGTGGATAAGTCTCAACACGATATGAATTCTCATAATGGGTTTGTAATTATGGTGCATTGGTTGTACCTTATCAACAATCTTAGGCTTTATTTACATTGTCATATTACTTAGCTTGCTTTACTGGAAGTCCATTCTGCTCAAGTAGTATAAACATTTAACCCCTAATACATGACAATTTCTTGCTAGCATCCGAATCTAACATAGCTCAGCCACCATTTGTTTACCTTACACATAACACGAACATTTAGTTATATAGCAAAGGTCCACCTAATTGTATTAAAGCCAACCATGAGATGACATGCACACCCCTACTCTTTGTTGTCTAGTATCCCCAGAAAATTATTCTCCCTTGGCATAGTTCTCAGACAAGTGCATGAAGTACAATGTCCAGAGCTACTTGGAATCGTTTCCTGTCAAAGTATTTGCTTCCAGTAATTACTGACACTATCGCTCATGAACTACATTACTCTTTATACTTAATCTAGAACATGAACAAGAACAAAATTAAAATTCAGTCTGGAAATAAACACAAAAGTTATTCATACACACATAAAAGTATACAAGCAGCATCAGCTCTCCTTCTGTGGTTCTGCCAAAAACAAACATCTATACACTTTGTTATCTAACTAAGCCTACCTACAACAAAAAAACTCAATGAAATAAAATCTGCTTAATGTATACAATCTTTACTAGAGACTGGACTAATTCTATTTTATCTTCAAATAGTACTTTTTAATATCATGGTGAGGATAGAGTCCCTTCATCTTTCCTGTCACTAGGTAGGCCAATAGATACGTCCCAGGATGTGGAATCCTTATTATTTCAAACGGCCGAACAAATAACAATTGCCATTCCTTGTTCATCTTCTTCAGTAAATATGCCTGTGGATGAGTGAGCAACAACACTCTATACCCCACATAAAAAGTTTGTACTTTCCTTAATTTATTGTCATATTTTAACTTTCTCTTTCTGGTCTTTTTCGCCATCTTAATCTTTTCTTCCCAGTTCTCTCACTCATTTCTTTCTTCCTTTTGAAACATAAATTCCTCTGGCGTCAAACCAGTTGAGGTATGCAGTAAATTATTTACAATGTCTTCGAACTCTTGCACGTATTCTATCCACACATTTGACTATTCGGACAATATGTCCTCATAAATCGATTTAGCTTGCGAAAAACCCTGTCAATTGGGCTCGCTTGTGGATTATATCCTGGTGTTAGTATTTGTTTAATTCTATTTTGCTCCAATGCGTTCCTCCAGGTATATGGGGTAACATTACTGCCATTATATTATATAATAGCTTGTGGTTTCACTACTTGTGGTATACAGGGTGAGTCACTAACTACTGCCACCAAGAATAAATCCGAAAGTATGTTAGGAGCTGAAAAGTTTGTCGGACAAAAGTTGTATGTGACAACAGGGGCCATAATATGACATTGATTTTCTGTTACTAGGAAGGGTCGATTCAGAGATATGAAGGTTAACTTTGTTTTCTAAATGGGATGCTATAGTTTGGTACTTATTTTTTGGTAGTGGCTAACAAGACGAATCCAATGATGTGTAACAGTAAGGTCTCTGAAGGTCAACGAAGTTCACAAAGGTGGTATGACGTCCATTTACAGAAGGTGTTTGAAGTGATAACCACTGGTATCAATGCAGCGCTGAGATCTTCTTATCATGGACTGAGCGGTATTCCTTATCACATTGGCACTTATCGAAGCACATGATCTGATAATTCCCTCTCACATACCTTCAGGTGTAGTTGGAACGTCTTTATAAACAATGGCCGCCCAGAGTGGCTGAGCAGTTCTAGGCGCTGCAGTCTGGAGCCACGCGACCGCTACGGTCGCAGGTTCGAATCCTGTCTCGGGCATGGATGTGTGTGATGTCCTTAGGTTAGTTAGGTTTAAGTAGTTCTGAGTTCTAGGGTACTGATGACCTCAGCAGTTAAGTCCAATAGTGCTCAGAGCCATTTGAACCATTTTTTTTATAAACAATGTCTTTTACGAATCCCCACAAGAAAAAAACCAGAGGCGTCAAGTCTAGCGAATGAACTGGCCATGACATCTCCTGAGTGTCTAATCCAACGATTTGGGAATTGTCTCTACAACTAATTTCTAGCCATCAGCAAAAAGTGTGCTGGAGACCCATCGCATTGATACTACATACTGTTTCTTGTTCCTAAACCTATTTCTTCCAATAGCAACCCTAACGTTTCTTGCAGGAATGTAGTGTACTTCCTACCATTAAGATTACATTCGATGAAATAGGGGCCTATAATTCTGTCCTCCAGAATCCCACACAATGCATTCACCGCCCACGATTTTTGGTGTACAACTTGCCACAGCCAACCTGGATTTTCAGTTGCCCAATAATGCATGTTATGCAAATTAACATTTCCATGGTTCGTGAATGTAGCCTCGTCAGTAAATAAAATCAGATTAATAAATGTGTCATCCCTCTAAATCCGAAGTTGAGCCCATCAGCAGAATTCAGTGTGATGCATACAATCCATACCAGTTAATTCTTGGTGGAGATTGTTATGCTAAGGATGATATTTATGGCGATGCAGAACACAAACAACACTACTCTGGCTTATGCCAGATGCCATTGCGATTTGACATGAACTAACACAAGGATCTCGAACCACAATGGTAAGAGTACCCATTTCCGTTTCCTTGTTAGTAACTTTCCTTTGCCGGATATGTTTCCAATGCATTAAAGATCCATTTGTTCTCAATTTATCATACACATATTTAAACGTACAATGTATAGGATGAGTATGTTGAGAATATCTTTCAGCGTATAAGACTCTAGCTCTCACGGCAATTCGTTGGCAATCTCTGTAAATGAGAAGCATATAGACTTGTTCTTCGAAGGAATACATCACTGACATTTGCTTGATTCGATGATACTTTTCTTACGGTTCCTATTAGTGTTGTATTGCGAAACCCCTTGAATCGTGTTTATTTTTCAACAGTACGTTAGATGGATACGCCGTATTCAGCTAATATTTACTATTTGCACGATGTACAAGAGAGAACTGTCAGAGCATTTGCTTCGATAAGTGCCGAAGTGATAAGGAATACCACTCAATCCATGATATGAAGACTTCAGCACTGCAGTGATACCAATGGCCATCACTTCGAACACCTTCTGCAAATGGACGAACGTTCAAGCCACCTTTGTGACCTTCATTGACCTTCAAAGACCTTACTGTTACACATCATTGAATTCGTCTCGATATCCGCTATCAGAAAATAAGTACCAAACTATAGCATCCCATTTAAAAAACAAAGTTGACCTTCATACCTCTGACGTGCCCCCATCTAACAAACCACAAAAAACCAATATGGCCCCCACTGTCCCATGCAATATTTGTCCCACAAACTTTTCAGTTACTATCATACTTTCGGAGTTATTCTAGGTGGCAATAGTTAGCGACTCATCCTATATATTCCAGCAATAATTTTCTTAAGATGGTTTTACTCATTGCGATTTTTATTGGATATAACTTCACGTTTTATAAATACATCCATGAAGATTACAATGTATCTACATCCTCATCGCACTCTGGGTAATTCCCCGCAGACATCTGTGGATACCAAAGCTAGTCATTTCTCCGGTAATACAGAATGGAGGAAACTCCTGCTACCTTTATTGTTAGGTTTTGGTTTTTGACATATTGAACACATTCTAATGACCTTCTGTACTTTCCATTGCAAATTAGGAAAGTAGCAATATGTTCGTAGCTTATTGGGACACTTAATCACTCCAGAGGAGCCCCATGCTAGATGTGTATATTGTATCAACTTGACTTCATGGCTTTCAGAAATACATACACACAATTATCTCTGTTTGCATTCCTCTGATGGAATAAAACTCCATTTATCACCTTAAAATAGTCTTTCAGGTTGGATACCACACCAGCGTATATCCTTTTTCTGTAACTTCTCCAACCTCTGGCATAATTCCGAATAATACCTTCTTGTCGTTGGTTCTTTCATTAACATGACAGTAAATTTTTCTCTGCACTTACCTAATTGTTCTTCCTGATCTAATTCTTCTGGCAGTCTAGATATGGAATCAGCAATTTGACTGTTCTTTCCTTTAATATACGGTATGTGAATTCAATACTCCTGTAATGGCATTGTCGATCGTAATAACCTTGGTGTGAGCACCTTGACCAACTGCAAGAAGCTGAGAGCTTGATGATCACAATAGACTATTGTTTGTGCCCCATATAAATAATAATGGAACTTCCTGAAAGCCCAAACTGTAGCTAATGCTTCCGTCACAGTCGTGGTATATGTCTTTTCACAACTCGACAACAGTCTACTTGCAAAAGCTAGCAGGGAAATCGTGGATTGCCCGTTAACTGTCTTAATTTGGAAGAGACAAGATCCTAATCCAACATTTGAAGACTCTGTCATCAAGCAAAAATCTAAATCCATATCTGGGTGATGCAACAATTTCGCATTTACCAGAGCTTATTTGATTTTCTCCAATGCATTGCCAAGAAACATTTTTTCTTAACAAATTTACTAATGGCTCTGCTTTCATGCCTTGGTCCTCTATGAAACGTCGAAAAACGAGGCTAAACCAAAAAACGCCTTAAGTTGTTTCTTATCCCTAGGTGTAGGCAAATTCTTAGTTAGTGCTTATCTAGGCACTACCCGGCAAAATTCATTTGTCATCAATTAAATGAACCAAAAAGTTTATCTCATTCAACCCTAAGTGAGACTTTTGCAGGTTTTCGGCTATTCGAGATCTCCTAAAAGTTTACAATAATCTCTCTAATAAGCAGATGTGCTGTTCTCATGTTGCGGTAGCCATTAAGATGTCATCGACGAACCGGGTGAGCTGACTTGTTAGTTCTGGTCCTAGCACTGCATCTGATGTCATTATAAATACTACTGCGGTCACATTCAAACCGAAAGGCAGTACTTCAGAATGATAACTTCTTCTGGCATATACACTACTGCCCATTAAAATTGTTACACCACGAAGATGACGTGCTACAGACGCGAAATTTAACCGACAGGAAGAAGATGCTGTGATACGCAAATGATTAGCTTTTCAGAGCATTTACACAAGGTTGGCGCCGCTGGTGACACCTACAACGTGCTGACATGAGGAAAGTTTCCAACGATTTCTCATACACAAACTTCCGTTGACGGGCGTTTCCTGGTGAAACGTTGTTGTGATGCCTCGTGTAAGGAGGAGAAATGCGTACCATCACGTTTCCGACTTTGATAAAGGTTGGATTGTAGCCTATTGCGATTGCGGTTTATCGTATCGCGACATTGCTGCTCGCGTTGGTCGATATCCAATGACTGTTAGCAGAATATGGAATCGGTGAGTTCAGGAGGGTAATACTGAACGCCGAGCTGGATCCCAACAGCCTCGTATCACTAGCAGTCGAGATGACAGGCATCTTATCCGCATGGCTGTAACGGATCGTGCAGCCACATCTCGATCCCTGAGTCAACAGATGGGGACGTTTGCAAGACAACAACCATCTGCACGAACAGTTCGACGACGTGTGCAGCAGCATGGGCTATCAGCTCGGAGACCATAGCTGCAGTTACCCTTGACACTGCATCAGAGACAGGAGTGCCTGCGATGGTGTATTCAATGACGAACCTGGGTGCACGAATGGCAAAATGACATTTTTTCGAATGAATCCAGGTGCTGTTTACAGCGTCGCATCTGTGTTTGGCGACATCACGGTGAACGTACCTTGGAAGTGTGGATTCGTCATCGCCATACTGGCGTATCACATGGCATAATGGTATGGGGTGCCATTCGTTACACGTCTTGGTCACCTATTGTTCGCATTGACGGCACTATGAACAGTGGACGTTACATTTCAGATGTGTTACGACCGTGGCTCTACCCTTCATTCGATCCCTATGAAACCCTACACTAGTGGTCTAAGGCGCTGCAGTCATGGACTGTGCGGCCAGTACTGCCGGAAGTTCGAGTCCTCCTTCAGGCTTGGGTGTGTGTGTTTGTCCTTAGGATAATTTAGGTTAAGTAGCGTGTGGGCTTAGGGACTGATGATCTTAGCAGTTAAGTCCCATAAGTTTTCACACACATTTGAACATTTTTTGAAACGGTACATTTCAGCAGGATAATGCACGACCGCATGTTGCAGGTCCTGTACAGGCCTTTCTGGATATAGAAAATGTTCGACTGCTGCCCTGGCCAGCACATTCTCCAGATCTCTCACCAATTGAAAACGTCTTGTCAATGGTGACCGAGCAACTGGCTCGTCACAATATTCCAGTCACTAGGTCTACTCTTGATGAACTGTGGTATCGTGGTGAAGCTGCATGGGCAGCTGTACCTGTACACGCCTCCAAGCTCTGTTTGACTCAATGCCCAGGCGTATCAAGGCCGTTATTACGGCCAGAGGTGGTTGTTCTGGGTACTGATTGCTCATGATCTATGCACCCAAATTGCGTGAAAATGCAATCACATGTCAGGTCTAGTATAATATATTTGTCCAATGAATACTCGTTTATCATCTGCATTTCTTCTTGGTGTAGCAATTTTAATGGCCAGTAGTGTATGAAGGCTGTATATTGTCTTGATTGTTAATCCAATTTGATCTGACAATAGAAAGTCCGTAGGTCAATACTGACAAAGTACTTGGCTCCATGAACCTTCTGAATGAGTTTATATTTTCTGGGTCAATTCTCACCAGTACAATAATTGTGTTGATGACTCTTGCGTCCAATACCAGTCTTACTTTTCCCCCTGGTTTAGGTACAAATAACAGCAGAATGCAATATGGACTGACTGATGGCTCTATAAGGTCCCAGTTTATCATCCTGTTTATTTCTTCACCTACTTATCTCTTCAATCTCCATGGAATTGGATATGATTTATAACAATATGTCTCATGAGAAGACACCTCCAAATGGCATATAAATCCCTTAATAATTCCTGGCCTTTCTTTAAAGCCTGGGTATATTTCTCCAAAAGATCCTCCAGTTGATCATTTTGTTCATTTTCCAATCTATCAGCTTCCTTTGCCTTTTCTTCCACTTGTTCTGTTATCCTGAGTATCTTGCTTTCCTTTACCTCTTTTGTTCATTTACATCTCCTTTCTTTCCTAATGAGCTTAATACCGTGCCCAGGACAGTAATTCCCAATGCTCCTTTTTTCCATGATCAGATCAACTTGTACCATTTCCCCATTACCACAAAAACTGACTGTAACGGACGAGAAGTCTATTTTAAAGTCCTTCTCCCCCATAGTCTCTAATCCTATGATACAATCTTCTATCAATTTTTGAATTACTGTGAACACACATCTTATCGCTGTATTTCCTATTCTTACATCTAGCAAAGTTTGTATCCAGACTGGTTACGAGTGTGTACCTAAGGATCCAATGATCTCAGAGTTTCGTATCAGCAACGTCGATAACTTGTCTTCTTGGATAGCCATTTAAATAAATTGTTGGAGATCGCATTTATCGAAGCTCCGGAATCCAAGATTACTCTGACAGGTGTATCTGATATTTCGGTGCAGTTTGCTGATATTGACACTTTATTAGAAACTTGTTCCCCAGGATTTAAGTCTTCTGTTAACTCCTCAATGACCCTCATTCCATCGCTGTACCCCAAACAGTTTACAAGTGTTTGCTTGCCCCCCATTACTCTTTTATTGACCGAACCTCTGGTGCGTAATCCAGTCGGATTCAGTTTAAATTGCCCTTTCTAGCCGATCCGTTGTTACCGTCAGTTGTTATGACTATGACCGGTGGTTGTTCTCTCCTGGCTTGATTATTTGTTGGCCTTGGCCTCGCCTCATATATGGTTTGATTACTTTGTCCCAGATGTCTACTGTCATTAGTTACAGAATTGTACCTCCTTTCAAATCGCCTTTGTCTGTTTCTGTTTGGCTCATAATTTCTTCCGTTATTACTGTTATAACCTGTCTGCTTATTTTCCATTTGATAGGATTTATTGCAAATTATTTCTTCGTCTTTGTTCCTCCTGTAGCAAATCGATTGAATCTACTGCAGACATGAATTCATCCAGATTATCTTCTGAAACCTGCAGCAGGTTTTGCCTGATCTCCATCAGAAGCTGAGCTTTGATGATAATTATCACCCTTTTGTGATCTGTTGTTTGATCCCAATATCTTGCTTTATTCAAATATTTTTGAAGTATCTTCTTGAGTTCCCGTTTCGGTAAGAGAAGGGTTCCGGGCTATGCACTTCCTTTTTCAATCTCTCCTGAATGCCTCTTAACCAATATCTATTGAGGAACGCCTTCTCAAATTCTTCGTAGGAGTGACGACTTGTCTATTACGTCAGGCACTCACAGACTACCATCAGCTTGCATGTAACCTGACACACATTCGATTCTCTGTCGATCAGCCCAAGCTTGTGGTAACACTCCTCTGAATCCTCTGATAAATACACTCCTGGAAATGGAAAAAAGAACACATTGACACCGGTGTGTCAGACCCACCATACTTGCTCCGGACACTGCGAGAGGGCTGTACAAGCAATGATCACACGCACGGCACAGCGGACACACCAGGAACCGCGGTGTTGGCCGTCGAATGGCGATAGCTGAGCAGCATTTGTGCACCGCCGCCGTCAGTGTCAGCCAGTTTGCCGTGGCATACGGAGCTCCATCGCAGTCTTTAACACTGGTAGCATGCCGCGACAGCGTGGACGTGAACCGTATGTGCAGTTGATGGACTTTGAGCGAGGGCGTATAGTGGGCATGCGGGAGGCCGGGTGGACGTACCGCCGAATTGCTCAACACGTGGGGCGTGAGGTCTCCACAGTACATCGATGTTGTCGCCAGTGGTCGGCGGAAGGTGCACGTGCCCGTCGTCCTGGGACCGGACCGCAGCGACGCACAGATGCACGCCAAGGCCGTAGGATCCTACGCAGTGCCGTAGGGGACCGCACCGCCAGTTCCCAGCAAATTAGGGACACTGTTGCTCCTGGGGTATCGGCGAGGACCATTCGCAACCGTCTCCATGAAGCTGGGCTACGGTCCCGCACACCGTTAGGCCGTCTTCCGCTCACGCCCCAACATCGTGCAGCCCGCCTCCAGTGGTGTCGCGACAGGCGTGAATGGAGGGACGAATGGAGACGTGTCGTCTTCAGCAATGAGAGTCACTTCTGCCTTGGTGCCAATGATGGTCGTATGCGTGTTTGGCGCCGTGCAGGTGAGCGCCACAATCAGGACTGCATACGACCGAGGCACACAGGACCAACACCCGGCATCATGGTGTGGGGAGCGATCTCCTACACTGGCCGTACACCACTGGTGATCGTCGAGGGGACACTGAATAGTGCACGGTACATCCAAACCGTCATCGAACCCATCGTTCCACCATTCCTAGACCGGCAAGGGAACTTGCTGTTCCAACAGGACAATGCACGTCCGCATGTATCCCGTGCCACCCAACGTGCTCTAGAAGGTGTACGTCAACTACCCTGGCCAGCAAGATCTCCGGATCTGTCCCCCACTGAGCATGTTTGGGACTGGGTGAAGCGTCGTCTCACGCGGTCTGCACGTCCAGCACGAACGCTGGTCCAACTGAGGCGCCAGGTGGAAATGGCATGGCAAGCCGTTCCACAGGACTACATCCAGCATCTCTACGATCGTCTCCATGGGAGAATAGCAGCCTGTATTGCTGCGAAAGGTGGATATACACTGTACTAGTGCCGACATTGTGCATGCTCTGTTGCCTGTGTCTATGTGCCTGTGGTTCTGTCAGTGTGATCATGTGATGTATCTGACTCCAGGAATGTGTCAATAAAGTTTCCCCTTCCTGGGACAATGAATTCACGGTGTTCTTATTTCAATTTCCAGGAGTGTATAACAGGATTTAATGTCTTCTCTTACGGAAAAAAGATTTGGAACTGCCTATGCTTCAGCTTTTTCTCTTCCATGATGGATATGGTGTGATCACTCACAGGTGACGTACTTCCATACATCTGTTTGTTTGAACTTGTATCTGGGTACTGCTCATCACCCTCATAATTATATATTGAGCCCTGATTTCTACCTCTAGGTCTCCTCTCTGGGCTGGCTTCCTTTCTTTCTTCACCCCCTGTACTTCCTCCATCCTTTGAGAGTCCGCTTGCAAATTCTGTGTAACTTCTCCTTTCCATCTTTGGAACTCGGTTGCTATCTGCTCAAAAACTTCCTTCAACTCTTGGTCTGTTTGGCGAGGTAACGGTAGGCCTTCACTCACTATATTCTCTACCGCTTCCTTGATGCCTTTATTTTAGTTAGGTTTAAGTAGTTCTAAGTTCTAGGAGACTGATGACCTCAGATGTTAAGTCCCATAGTGCTCAGAGTCATTTGAACCATTTGATTTCTTTATTAATGGACTATATCACTTACTGTCCCTTATCCACTACCTAGTCGTCTAATTGTTGCTTAAATTGCTGGTTTTTTTCTTGGAACTTTTGTTCCATTCGCACTTCACATCCGGAAACTATTTCCTTTACCTCTATTTCTACCGTTTGTTATCTCCTCCGCGCGGTTTCAATTTCACTGTTTAGACTCTTTATTTCGATCGGAAATTGTCTGTGGGTTTGCTTCATACTATTTATTTCGTTCCTCAATTCTGTCTGTTCATCTGTCAAAGTACTCACATCAACTAATACTTTTAAAAAAATCTTCTCTTGTGGGCAGTTCCTTCGCTTTATAGGTTATACCCTTTACTTTGTCAGCTAACTCTGCCTGTTCTGCCACTAAATTGCTCACAGTGGTAGTTAGGTGGTTAGATTTGTTACTTGCTATATTTGCCCGTTCCATAGATATCGCTTCTACATTTGCGGAAATAGCCGCCTGCGCAGCAGACATACTCGCTTGCTCAACTAACAGTTTCGTCTGAGTAGCACACATGTTGGACTGTTCCAAAGCTAAATTTTCAACTGTTGTTGAAATATTCGCTTGCGTAGCAGACATGGTCATTTGAATAGCAGACATGTGAGATTGTTCTGAAGCTAAACTAACTACGGTATTCATCAAAAGTTTCAATTTATTTACTAGTTCAGCCATAGGATCTTTGGATTCTCCTTGGCTAACATCTACCGTTTGCCTGGGTGCTGTTCATCACCACTGGGCTGCACATTCGCTTCCTGTTCCCTCTGCATTTTAAACTGTGATCTGGTTTTAACCACAAGAATTTAGTTGTTCGCTATTCGTTTAATTACTTTACTCTGGATACAATTCAGCTTTACCCTACGAAAATACACATCACATTCTATACCCCAGAACATCTCTCCACAATAGTGAACAAAAAAACACACACACACAAATCGCTCTGCATATACTAAAACATAAAATAACTAAATCTACAAATATTCCTAACCCAGTCGTTATCTACAAAGACCAGACTAATATGTGCAATGAGTTAGCGTGTCATTCTTGTGCTTGCCTTTACTGTCGAGTAGAGCCGCATAAAGTTCATATGTGATGGACCCGCGCTGTCTTGGCCTTCTGATGTCGGATGTAGCTCACATAGAATGATTCCATCAGTCGTACATGAAATTATACAAAGCACAACATTAGTACATATACATAACATATAATACACATTTATCACAATATATACAATAAATACATATAACTGAATGATTGTCTATTAATTTGTTTTTGGACGTGAAATACTTGACAGTGTTTATGTTTCACTCCTTGCAGATCCTGTCACGCTTTAGCCATTTTTATAATGTTATGGCTCAAAAGATGAAATTAATGTTTTTAAGCTGGTAATATTAAACTCGTTGTTATTGAACTAGTGTGTGTAGTGTCTCTGTTTGTATGTCTGTGGAGGACAATATCAATTTCCAGAGAGGCGTCGACAATTTCCACAGCGTACGTAATTTCGTACAGGTAGACAAGTTACTCTCGTGGTATAGAAGCAGCTGTCGACTCCGACGGTCGCCTATAAAATTCTTTGAAAATTAAGAGAGGGAGAAAACTTCTATAGGATCTTTTCGAACTGGGATACTGCCATTCGAATTTGATAATGCGATGACTGCGAATAAAATGAGTTCGTTTTAGCAGAGAAAATTTTCTTTATGCTTTTGACTGTGTTATAGGAACAGGTTCTACAGCAAACATCGACCACCAAATGTTCGAAGTCCTATGCAAGCTTATCATATATTACAGTTCATCACAGAAGCTTTTGATCACAAATAAATACGTGAACTTACCTTTGAAATGCGCCAGACTGTATCATGGCTGTTACTAATCTCCACATCAACGTTACATACCGCTTGCGAATGTCTGAAAACAGAAATTATACGATATGGCGCCCAACAATGACTGTTTCATTGCACACACCTCAACACGTCCTCTCGTTATCCTGTCTCGCAACAAAGTCCCGACACATACCGATTTTCATACATTTCTTTGCTCGCCGTGGAGAAGCGCTAAGTCAAGGAATAAATACACTACTGGCCGTTAAAATTGCTACACCACGAAGATGCTGTGATATGCAAATGATTAGCTTCTCAGAGCATTTACACAAGGTTGTCGCTGGTGGTGACACCCACAACGTTCTGACATGAGGAAAGTTTCCAACCAATTTCTCATACGCAAACAGCAGTTGACCGGCGTTGCCTGGTGAAACGTTGTTGTTATGCCTCGTGTAAGGAGGAGAAATGCGTACCATCACGTTTGCGACTTTGATAAAGGTCGGATTGTACCCTATCGCGATTGCGGTTTATCGTATCGCGACATTGCTGCTCGCGTTGGTCGAGAACCAATAACTGTTAGCAGAATATGGAATCGGTGTGTTCAGGACGGTAGTACGGAACGCCGTGCTGGATCCCAACGGCCTCGTATCACTAGCAGTCGAGATGACAGGCATCTTATCCGCATGGCTGTAACGGATCGTGCAGCCACATCTCGATCCCTGAGTCAACAGATGGGGACGTTTGCGGGACAACAACCATCTGCACGAACAGTTCGACGACGTTTGCAGCAGCATGGACTATCAGCTCGGAGAACATGGCTGCGGTTACCCTTGACGCTGCATCAGAGACAGGAGGTGTACTCAACGACGAACCTGGGTGTACGAATGGCAAAACGTCATTTTTTCGGATGAATCCAGGTTCTGTTTACAGCATCATGATGGTCCCATCCGTGTTTGGCGACATCGCAGTGAACGCACATTGGAAGCGTGTATTCGTCATCGCCATACTGGCGTATCACCCGGCGTTATAGTATGGGGTGCCATTCGTTACACGTCTCGGTCACCTCTTGTTCGCATTGACGGCACTTTGAACAGTGGACGTTAAATTTCAGATGTGTTACGACCCGTGGCTCTACCCTTCGATCCCTGCAAAACCCTACATTTCAGCAGGATAATGCACGGCCGGATGTTGCAGGTCCTGTACGGGCCTTTCTGGATACAGAAAATGTTCGACTGCTGCCCTGCCCAGCACATTCTCCAGATCTCTCACCAATTGAAAACGTCTTGTCAATGGTGACCGAGCAACTGGCTCGTCACAATATTCCAGTCACTAGGTCTATTCTTGATGAACTGTGGTATCGTGTTGATGCTGCGTGGGCAGCTGTACCTGTACACGCCATCCAAGCTCTGTTTGACTCAATGCCCAGGCGTATCAAGGCCGTTATTGCGGCCAGAGGTGGTTGTTCTGAGTACTGATTTCTCAGGATCTATGCACCCAAACTGCGTGAAAATGTAATGAAATGTCAGGTCTAGTATAATATATTTGTCCAACGAATACCCGTTTATCATCTGCATTTCTTCTTGGTGTAGCAATTTTAATGGCCAGTAGTGTATTTCGCTCACGCAGGCAAAACACGCCGCCTCGCGAATATATATTAACTTTAATACAATAACAATTGGAATGTCGTTGAACAGATCAGCTAATCGATTCACGACTCCCAAACACCAGTATAGACGTGTGCCATCCCATGCGACGACCCCGGTCGCCACACTGACTCAAAGACGGTATGGATCGACACCAAGCTGCGCTCCCAGACGAAGGCCCCGATCAGCATCCGCCCCAGTTTGATTAGCAATAAAGGGCCTTACTGCAGCCACCCCCACCTCCAACAGAATCCCGTCTCTCCTGGCAGACCATGAAATCTACAATACCCCATTGAGAGAGCGACTACGCCGGACGAACGGCTCCCCATTCCCCTGTAGCGCAATAGTCCCGCAAGATATGCAGGAGTGCCTTGGTGAAGTCTGGAAGGTGGGAGAAGAGGTAATACGGAAGTAAAGCTGCGTGGGAGAATCGTGAGTCATGCTTGGACAGCTCAGTCAGTAGAGCAATCGCCCATGAATGACAAAGGTTCCAGTTTAGGTCCCCCCTCCAACTCATACTTTTAATCTGCCAGGAAGTTTCATTTAATATTCATTCCAGCGCCGCGCGGCTGCTACAGTCGCTGGTTCGAATCCTGCTTTGGGCATGAATGTGTGTGATGTCCTTAGGTTAGTTAGGTTTAAGTAGTTCTAAGCCAAGGGGACTGATGACCTCAGATGTTAAGTCCCATAGTGCTTAGAGCCACTTGAACTTGATTATCTACAGGGTTAAATAACAGTGTACATTTATTGTGTGAACTTGTGCAAAATGCTGTGTGTGTGGATATCTGACAATGTGTACCACTTTCAATACTAAAACGAAAACGCAGATTTTCTGAGCAGTTTTTTATGTGTATATCCTAAGACAAAAAAGACAAAAAACGACGGACCACAAAAGAATTATCGGAATGGGACGGAAATCGGTATACATGACGTACATGTACAAACAGATGATTAAAGTTTCAGAAAAATTTGATGGCTTATTCAACAGAAAAAGCTGCTTGAGCAAGTCAATAACGCATTGGTCCACTTCTAGCCCTTGTGCAAACTGTTATTCAGCATGGCATTGATTGCCAGAGTTGTTGGATGTCGTCCTGAGGGATACTATGACAAACTCTGTAAAATTGGCGAGTTAGAGATTCAAAATCCCGATATGGTAGGAGGACCCTGCCCTCAATGCTCCAAACGTTCTCTAATGGGGAGACGTCTGGCGACAAGCCGTCGAAACTCTCGCCATGAGCGGCTAGGCGTTGTCTTGGAAATGTAAGCCCAAGATGGCTTGCCATGGAGTGCAACAAAACGAGACATAGATAATCGTCGATATACCGCTGAGCTGTGAGGGTGCCATGGATGACTACCAGAGTGGTCCTGCTATGAAAAAAAATGGCACCACTGGTTGGTGGGCAATATCGCTGGCGACATTTAAGCCCGTCTCACAAAGTGTAAGGCTCTCTGCACTTTTGCTAGATAGCGCACACGGCTGCAGGCTAGCAGAGGGATGACAGCTACCTCACATGCTGAACCTCTCACACGGGGAGACAGGAGAAATTAGCTGGCTGACTTGACTCCGTGAACGGCAGGGCCCCCGAGCCGGCCGAACTGCAATCTTTCTCAGACGATTATAAAGAAACTATTCGGTAAAAAGATTTGATTCTCATTCATGATATAGCTCCATTCGTCAGCTTCATGATGAACTGCCTATCATTTCGTTAATGGTCATTTTTATTGTGATATTTTCGGACTAAGTAAACTACTGCAAGAATTTAGGAACGTCTGCAGTGAAAAATAGAGGTTGCTATGAATTTGCGTTTGATGCATGTTCGGTCATAGGTTGCTGCATATGAAATGTAGCTAACATATTGAATTTTTTTTAAGTTTGAAGGATATTGCTATTTACACATATATAAAAAAAAGTTTTACATCACCCCAAGTCCCAGAACTCCTGAAGATAGGCGTTGAATGTGGATATTGTATCACAGTCACAGTCCCTTTGACTGTTCAAGGATGTCACTAAACCCGCCCAAAGATGTAAACAACCATGCACGAGCAGCGCCTATTAGACGGAGGGGGTCCGACAGCCAATCAGTTCCAGTCATTCCACCATGAAGGAGGTACACAGTTCGTATTGTCTGTAGTTCAGCCATGCCTGAACGGTCAATACCGCGGTTCGATCGCGTCCGCATTGTTACTTTGTGCCAGGAAGGGCTCTCAACGAGGGAAGTGTCCAGGCGTCTCGGAGTGAACCAAAGTGATGTTGTGCAGACATGGAGGAGATACTGAGAGACAGGAACTGTTGAGGACATGCCTCATTCAGGCCGTCCAAGGGCTGCTACTGCAGTGGATACCTATGGATTAACAGCAACGCCATCACATAATGCTTTTTGTGCGGCCACAGGACGTCGTGTTACAACTCAAACTGTGTGCAGTAGGCTGCATGATGCGCAACTTCACTCCCGACGTCCATAGCGAGGTCCATCTTTGCAACCACGACACCATGCAGCGTGGTACAGATGGGCCCAACAATATGCTGAATGGACCGCTCAGGATTGGCATCGCGTTCTCTTCACCAATGAGTGTTGCATATGCCTTCAACCAGATAATCGTCGGAGACTTGTTTGGAGACAACCCGGTCAGGCTGAACTCCTTAGATACACAGTCCAGCGAACGCAGCAAGGTGAAAGTTCCCTACTGTTCTGGGGTGGCATTATGTGGCGCCGACGTACACCGCTGGTGGTCATGGAAGGCGCTGTAACGGTTGTACGATACGTGAATGCCATCCCCTGGCCGAGAGTTCAACCATATCGGCAGCATATTGGCGAGGCATTCGTCTTCATGGACGACAATTCGCGCCCCCATCGTGCACATATTGTGAATGACTTCCTTCAGGATAACGACATCGGTCGACTGGAGTAACCAGCATGTTCTCCAGACATGAGCCCCATCGAACATGCCTGGGATTGATTGAAAATGGCTGTTTATGGATGACGTGACCAACCAACCACTCTGAGGGATCTACGCCGAATCGCCGTTGAGGAGTGGGACAAACTGGACCAACAGTGCCTTGATGAACTTGTGGATAGTATGCCACGACGAATACAGGCATGCAGCAGTGCAAGAAGACATGCTACTGGGTATTAGAGGTACCGGTGTGTACAGCAGTCTTGAGCACCACCCCTGAAGGTCTCGCTGTGTGGTTGTACAACATGCAACGTGTGGTTTTCATGAGCAATAAAAAGGGCGGAAATGATGTTTATGTTGATCTCTATTCCAATTTTCTGTACAGGTTCCGGAACTCTAGGAACCGAGGTGATGCATAACCTTTTTTGATGTGTGTATTACCAGTCTCGAGGAAATGGATTGTATACAAAGTGCTTCGTCCCCAGCTCAAATGCCAGCGAAAAATCCAGAATGAAATATCCACAAAACTCGTTGTATCTCGTAAACAGTTTCAGATACTGAAACATGGTTTTGGCAAATGATAGAACGCAAAGAGAAGACTATTTTCCCGTTTGATTAACATGCAAAACTTCCATATCTACCGAAATATTCAAGCGGCTACAGAGTTTTCAATGAAGTGATGTAATATCTAAGCTCGATTGATAGCTGGTGAAACGAGAATTAGTGTGGGTTTGGAATAACGTATGTGCTGAAATTTCACTTTACTTTCATACCGAGACTGGGCATACACTGGTGTCCAAAATTAAAGCAAAAAACGGAAAATTGTGCAAGGTTGTCTTCATTTTGCCACAAAGCAGTATAAACAGGTGATAGTAAAGCAGAAACAATGTAAAAAATACAGAACGTAAACAACTGCAACAAGCATAAAGGTAGAAAAAATGTTCTTCGCTTTTTTATAACTGAACGGACTTGCACACACAATCTGACAACTGGTTAATGTGCTCAGTATAGGGTGTGGCCACCTCTGGCAGGAGTACAGGCCCGACATCGTCAGAGAACGTTGTGAATGATGTCGTCAATCTCATGCTGAGGGAATAAGGTCCACACTTCCTGCAGAGCTGCTCGCAGTCTTGGAGAGTGGTTGGTGGATGCTGACGTGATGCACGCCGTCTCCCTAGTGGATCTCAGGCATGCTGTATGGGATTCAAATCGGGAAAGCGAGCAGGCCAAGCCATGCGTGCAATCTCTTCTGTTTCCAAGAAAGCCTCAGCAACCCACGCTGTATGAAGTTGAGCATTATCGTCCATCAATATGAAGTCTGGGCCCACAGCACCTCGCAACAACCGCAAGTGAGGTCCCAAGATCTCGTAACGATACCTGACGGGAGTTAAACCTTTCTGATTCAGTCATAAAATTTCGTGAAGAGGGATACGAGTGGTAAACATTATCCCTGCCCATATCATTAGGGATCCTCTAAGATATGTCTCTTTCCACAATGTTTGGGTCCCGAAATTGTGTTCCACGTTCCCTCTATATGCGAGTCTATCGAGGATCACTCTCCAGACAAAATAGGGAGTCATCCGTGAAAACAACATTGGCCCTCTTTTCGACCACCCAGGTGGCACGTTGATGACTCCACTCTAGACGTTCCCAACTGTGAAGACGCGTCAAAGGTAGACATACAGCATGTCTCAGACAATAAAGGTACACTGCCGAAGCCTTCTGCACACCGTTTGCCTCAATACAACACGTCCAGTGGGTTCTGCGAGCTCACATGCCAGTTGCCGTGCAACACAAAGCCGGTAGTGTCGTGCCCTTACGACCAAATAACGGTCCTCTCTTCCGAAGTCACGCTTGGTCGGTACTGCCCTGGTCTTCGGGATTCTGTTTCGGTTTCTGTAAACTGTCACCACATCCGAGAAACAACACAACGATTCACATTAAGCCATCGGGCCACGTCAGTTTGCGACTATTCTGCTCCCTTTCTTTCTCTAGCCCTTCGCCTCAGAGAGCCAGGTACGCATCTTCTCTGTGCCATACTGCACCGTCTGTGACTGTGTACACGGCGATTGTGAATGTGGGCTACCCGGAAACATTACCCGTTTCGTAGGTGCCCTGACGTCATCAATGGCATGGTTGTCTGTTGAGTGGAATGCCATTTTCCGTGCTGGACACGATGGTATGGACATCTGGTTGACAGTTTAGTGATTATATCGTGAATTAGACACAGGAAGGGGAAATAGCATTTTGCTGCTGAAATATTGGACGTCAGTGTATTCATAAACTACTGACTTGTCTTTCCATCAGTTACTGTTTTATGATTCTGTCGCAATTTCAACTGCATTAGAATTTTAGTGACATCAATATTTACAAATTCTGCTGTGATTTGGCGAAAGAAGCAGATTTGAAAGCGGAAACAAGAGAACTTTAGGTATTACTCAAAACTCGCCACTGATAACGTCTCCATGAAGAAAATGAAAGGAAATAAGAAGTCAGCCGAAAATAATCGATAATTCTGTTAAAATTTTAATGAAATCCTGTACCCCAGTGTGTGTTTAATAATAAATTATGTGGAGTGACACCGACCAAAGAATTTCATTTCTGTATCTCAATGATCTGAGAGATACGACGTTTAAATTTGTAAAATCCAGTCAACTACGTATCAAACCGTAAAAAGATTACCAATACCTTTGACAAACTAAAGGATGTTTGTGGTGAAAAAGTGCAGTCATTCATTCTGTACAGGGATAGGAAAGAAAAGATTGCATGCTATGTCCTGTTGTTTTCATAATTCTTAGATTATTGTGGAACAGAAATAAAATCCGTTGCCAAGTCCTAGTCCATATCATTTGTTATTAAAAATACACTGGGGTATAGGACAGTCGCTTGAATATCGCAGTACATGTGGAAGTTTTGCATATTAATCATATGGCGAGATACTCTCCCTTTTGCATATTGTAATTTGCTAAAATCTTGTTTCGACATATGATAAATTTTGTGAATATTTCGTTCTGGCTTTTTCGCTGGCGCGCAGCTCCAAAAATAACGTTACATACGACCCATTATCTTAAGATTGGTGGTAGATAGCAACATCCTTCACTACGTTAGTTACATTTCATCTGCAGCAAACATGTAAATTACGTTTCATATGCAGCAAAATATGACATAACATGCACCAAATGCAAATTCATAGCGACCTCTATTTTTCAGTGTAAACTTCAGAAATTCTTGCAGTAGTTTACTTAATCCTAAAATATCACAGCAAATGTGACCGTTAACGAAATGATATGTATGAGAACTAAATTTTTTACCGAATAGTTCCTTTACAATAATTTGAGGAAGATCGAAGGTCAGTCAGCGGAAACGTGACGTTCTGTTTAGTCTTGAGAGTTAACTGAAGTTGTCCCAGAGTTCCTGCCCTTTAGGCTGTGACATCAGTCACCAAATAGGACTCTTGTTTGGCCAGTGCAGGTAGCAAGCAAGGAACCCATCTAGGTCTCACAAAAAAAATAGCACCGGACGTACCATGGGGAACATACACAGCTCCCTGCAGGATAGCCAGCTAGCAGAAAACAGAACCACCAAGGGAGGTGTCACATGAGCCAATAAGCAAGATTGCAGAGAATCTTATCCCGTGTGAGATGGGCTTTAGGTTGATACCCCATCACTATCTGGGGCATCTCCAGACACGTCTTCGGCCTGGACTCTCATTGACTGGAGCAGGACTGTCTTAGTAATAAGTACCATTTTGAATTGAGCCCCGCTGACCAGCGAATACGTGGCTGGAGACACCCCGGACAGTGATATGATACCATCCTGTCTGTCACGTATCATACGGTCTGACAACCACGAGCAATAGTCTGGAGTGCCATTTCTTTTCATAGCAAGACCCTCTTGGTTGTCATGCCGCCACCCTTACAGCACAGCGGTGTGTGGACGACATTCTACTCCCCATTTTACTGTCCTTCCTGGCAAGCCATCCTGAGCTTACATTTCAGGAACACACACACACACACACACACACACACACACACACATCGAGAGTTTCTACAGATTGCCTTCGTGCTTGGAAAACCCCACCAGGGAAAGCAAGGTCGTTGGATTTCTGCCCAAGAGAGAACTTCTGGAGTGTTATGGGCAGGGCCCTCCAACCATGCTGGGATTTTGATGATCTATCACGCCAATCGGACAGAATTTGATATGACACCCCTCAAGAGGGTATCCGCCAACTCTTACCAGTCAATGCCAAGTTAATAACTACTTGCATAATGGCCGAAGGTGGACCAAAGCGTTATTGACTTGCTCAATTTGTGAAGCACTTTCTCTCGAATAAGTCATCAAATGTTTCCGAATTTATGATCAGTTATTTTTCTGCACAGGTACATCACATCTACAGATTTCCGTTGCATTTGCATAATTCCTTCGTGGCGCGTTGCTTGGGAACTTCAGATGCCTCATACCGCCCAACGAGTACCTCAGACAGATAACAGTAAACCACAAAAAAAATCTCTGTACTGATATAATATATCCCATGCAAAAATACGGAACTGCATTTCCCTTGAAACATTCATCTTTATCCTACCATTAATAAACTACATGACTACTCATTGACATAAAACAAGTCTACAGAAAACCTCGCATCTCGGACCTGAAAAGGTGAGGTACCAAATCTAACTACGTAAAAATTCTGTACTCTCACACAACCACCATGACAATACGCTAAGCAAAAGCACCACAAACTAATGCACAAATATTTACTTTTCTCGGGTAAATTCTGTCCACAATGGTAACTTACGTACTACAATATACCTGATGTCATACCCTGCATGAGAAGTGGTCACACTACTATTGTTATTGTAATGTATCACCTAGAATTAACGATGATATTTCGTGCAGAAAATCAGACTACAATAATAAATCATTTCTTTTTTTGCTAATCGATAGACTGCAGAAACGTGAGCTGTAGCTCATAAGCAGAGGGAGTGATCAGTTTCGATCACGGAGGGGGACGCCGGGTGGCGTCAGCCGCATCGAGGAAGCACTCTAGCGGAAGCTGTTCTGGTCTGTGACATTTACACTAATGGCCATTAAAATTGCTACACCACGAAGATAAAGTGCTACAGACGCGAAATTTAACCGACAGGAAGAAGATACTGTGATATGCAAATGATTAGCTTTTCAGAGCATTCACACAAGGTTGGCGCCGGTGGCTACACCTACAACGTGTTGACATGAGGAAAGCTTCCAACCGATTTCTCATACACAAACAGCAGTTGACCGGCGTTGCCTGGTGAAACGTTGTTGCGATGCCTCGTGTAAGAAGGAGAAATGCGTACCATCACGTTTCCGACTTTGATAAAGGTCGGATTGTACCCTATCGCGATTGCGGTTTATCGTATCGCGACATTGCTGCTCGCGTTGGTCGAGACCCATTGACTGTTAGCAGAATATGGAATCGGTGGGTTCAGGAGGGTAACACGGAACGCCGTGCTGGATCCCAATGGCCTCGTATCACTAGTAGTCGAGACGACAGGCATTTTATCCGTATGGCTGTAACGGATCGTGCAGCCACATCTCGATCCCTGAGTCAACAGATGGGGACGTTTGCGGGACAACAACCATCTGCACGAACAGTTCGACGACGTTTGCAGCAGCATGGACTATCATCTCGGAGACCATGGCTGCGGTCACCCTTGACGCTGCATAGCAGACAGGAGCGCCTGCGAAGGTGTACTCAACGACGAACCTGGGTGCACGAATGGCAAAACGTCATTTTTTCGGATGAATCCAGGTTCTGTTTACAGCATCATGATGGTCGCATCCGTGTTTGGCGACATCGCAGTGAACACACATTGGAAGCGTGTATTCATCATCGCCATACTAGCGTATCACCCGGCGTGATGGTATGGGGTACCATTCGTTACATGTCTTGGTCACCTCTTCTTCGCATTGACGGCACAGTGGATGTTACATTTCAGACGTGTTACGATCCGTGGCTCTACCCTTCATTCGATCCCTGCGAAACCCTACATTTCAGCAGGATAATGCACGACCGCATGTTGCAGGTCCTGTACGGGCCTTTCTGGAAACAGAAAATGTTCGACTGCTACGCTGGCCAGCATATTCTCCACATCTCTCACCAATTGAAAACATCTTGTCAATGGTGACCAAGCAACTGGCTCGTCACAATACGCCAGTCACTACTCTTGATGAACTGTGGTATCGTGTTGAAGCTGCAAGGGCAGCTGTACCTGTACACGCCATCCAAGCTCTGTTTGACTCAATGCCCAGGCGTATCAAGGCCGTTATTACGGCCAGAGGTGGTTGTTCTGGGTACTGATTTCTCAGGATCTATGCACCCATATTGCGTGAAAATGTAATCACATGTCAGTTCTAGTATAATATATTTGTCCAATGAATACCCGTTTATCATCTGCATTTCTTCTTGGTGTAGCAATTTTAATGGCCAGTAGTGTATTTATTTGTTGTTAGCCAACATATGTTGAAATAGACAATTTTACAATTAAAGTTTTACGACACATTTAATAGTTTACCATCTTGATGCTTAAATTTGCTTATTACTGTCAAACAGATGAAATGCGCTGGGAACTGGTAAGACTATACATACTCGATGTTTGCGTACAATTTAACAGTTTCAGCAATATACAATAATGAATTTTTTATTTTCTTCTTAGTTTAATTTTTACTGTAGTTAATGGGTTTGAGTAATACACGAGGATGAGGAGATTTGTCAAGCATTTTCAAATTCCTTAACACTATAAACATACTCAGCAACTAACAATTTATGGAGGTACTCCTCGAAAACATCACAGGGTAAGTCACACACTGATGATTGCAGATTGATATATAGCTTCATTTCTGTGTGTTTGAGGCTAATTTCGAAAAAGAAGGTACAGTCAAGATATTTAGAACATTAAACTGCTTTCGACATGGTTCTAAGTTTGTCATACCTGTGATTGCTCTTGCAACTTTCCCCCGTCACATTAACACCGCATGAGCACCAGGAGAGTTGTCCCACAATTTTATTGCTTATGAGACTGAAAGAAGGCACAAAAGAAGACAGAAGTAGTAGTCTGTTCCTAAAACTCTTCATTTGTTCAGCAAAAAGACTACTCCAGATACTTTGATACATAACTGTTTGGAGTGGCTGTTCCAAATCAGTTTGGGATCCATGTGGATCCCAAGAAGTTTAACAGATCCAGACTCATTCACTTTTTCATTTAGCTTGTGCAGGAAGAAATACATAGTTTCAATCTTGCTATAGTTTAGGATAAGCTTGTTATTTTGGAACCATATGGCAGACTATTCAATCAGTGCTTTTTTTTCTTCACATCTTCAAAGTCATTATCCACGGTAATCAGGGTAATGTTATCAGACTAGGGAGACCGTTCGTTCCGTTTTGCCCAGGACAGCCCTGTTCTTTTTTTTCCCATATTGTCCCGCGGCTCCGAAAGTTTTTTTTTTCTGGGACGCTCAAATGTCCTCTTTTTGTGATTCCGCTTGGCTGAAGTATTTTACGCTCGCAGTTAACAGTGCAAGCACATACGCGAGGAATCATCTCTTACACAACTTGCTCTAAATGGCTCTGAGCACTATGGGACTTAACTTCTTTGGTCATCAGTCCCCTATAAGTTAGAACTACTTAAACCTAACTAACCTATAAGGACATCACACACATCCATGCCCGAGGCAGGATTCGAACCTGCGACGTAGCAGTCGCGTGGTTCCAGACTGTAGCGCCTAGAACCGCTCGGCCACTTCGGCCGGCAACTTGCTCTACAAACTTTGTCTATTTACTGTTAATGTTTTACGTTCTTGTTTGTATCGATTCATGCTGAGTTGCATTTTCGGTTGGTTTAGATAGTAAGAAATTCCTTTTCCATAGTGGTAAGAACTCTGAAGACGTTATAGTGAATACATGGCAACTTTAATCCTACGCAATCACTGTTTTATCATAGCAAAACGAAAGTGTGAATTTAACTGCAATATAAAAAGTGAATTTCCTTTTATCGCCGATAGTGGAGAAACTGTTGAATGTTCATGTGTTTACCTTACTGAACACTTTGTGGTCAGCTGAAAAAATATTAGAATCAATGCCGAACAGTTAAGGCCTTGCTCACTGTCAAAAAATACTTTAATGGGGTTTCACGTTCTGACTTTTATGAGAAATGTAAAAGAAAAGCAATTCTTTTTAAATCCATAAAAGTGAAAATTATGGTGACAGTGCAGCGGAATAAAATGTAAAAATTCATTTGGGATCATCTGAATGCATGATACAAAGGTAAACTTGTGTGTCCATCAAATTTTGCCAGTACAATTTGTGTTCCGTTTATTTTTCTTAAATGTCCCAGTTTATAATAAACTTTTAAAAGTGTCCCATTTTTAATAAAAATTAAATGGAAGTACCAAACTATATCTACGTCTACATATATATACTCCGCTAGCCACCAGGCGGTGTGTGGCGGAGGGCACAATTCGTGCCAAAGTCATATTGTTGTGAGCTTGAACTTTCTACTTTGCGTTTACATTGTGTGACATGTGCCACAAGATCACAAATAGATGTAGCACTAGAACAGCTCACATGGAATATGTATTTCCTCCAGAAACTTTTGCGTTCTAAAGAACTGCCACTTCGTGTAGATGGACCGAATTAGGATTCTAAGGAGCAGTCAGGCCAGTTTTACTGCCACCTTAAGTAAATGACTCAGTCTTATAGTTTCTGTGGCAGCCAGGTTTTATGACAAAGCACTATACAAATTGAACCATCATTCTTCCAAATGTATGTCCAGTATAGCAATCACTGCACCATCTTGATCGTTGCTCAAAGTGTTCCACGAATCTGTCATTACAAACAGCGATGCAGGTCCCCCCCCCAAGAACACAGGCACAGAGGGATCTCAAAAACTAAATGAAAGACAGAAGGAATGCCGCTTTAATAGCTAATTGTAAGAGGTCTCTGATTTCCCATATCCCTCATGTCCCTCTCTTCTGTCTGCAAAGAGAAGCCTGTGCCTTGGGCCATTATGACACTCAAGCTGTTCAGATACAATGTCTTGCCTATACACACGCTCACCATTTCACTACCATTAAATCCATAGAGTTCTGCAGACATATTACAGCACTTGTGAAACCGAGTGCCCCATTATCACTTAAATACCTTTTACTTATTGTTCTAGGATATGGTAAGCAAGAATCAAATATACCCTGATATAATGATATGCTCTTGTAGAATATTAGTTAAGACCTCAGAGCTGAGCCAACCTTTGGTCTTACCAAACTTACGTGAGAACAGGTCTTCATTTGCCTTTGATATACTCTGAAGCACTGAAGTACTGTCTTCATCTGCGTTGTTGTTCTTCTGCAATGCCTTAATCGCCTCAGTCCAATTACGATTTCGGCTGATTGAGATGACGGTTTGCCTGCTGAAGAAACTTAATTTTCATTCCCACACTGCATTTTTACTTCACACCTGTAGTCGAACAAAGGTCATTTCAAGGTTTGAAAGGCGCTGAAATACTTTCCAAGGGATCAGTCAAAATGCCTCTCCATTTCCTCTGACAACTCTTTCTTGATATCAGTTAGGCACCAGCTTCCATCCCTGTAGCAGAATGGCAGGGCACGTTGTTTCGTCTGTGAATTGCTCTGTGAGCTTCTAACCAGCGGGTTACTTTGGTCTATCTATGTGCTTTTTAGTTTCAGTCCTCAAATTTTTTGTGCGTTTGTGTATTTACTGGACACAGTCCCACATGTTAATAAATGCGTATTGTATAATTCTGCTGCCCTTAGTATGTTTAAGAACTGTGATTGCTGTGTACGGATGTGAGTTGAATTGATGACCCTTTGCTCACACCACGATGTGGTGCTGGTTTCTGTCACGCAGCTTTAGGAGGTTGCCAGTGGGAATCATTGTGAGAACGTCCTATGTTTCCTCCAATCAGTCCACTACTGCAGCAGCCCCAGTTACTGACCGCACTGAGGCTGATTCCACACCTGTAGTCGAGAGCAGGTCATTTCAAGGTGTGAAAGGTGCTGAAAGACTTTCCAAGGGGCCAGTCAAAACGTCTCTCCATTTCCTCTGACAAAGAGATTTCAGGTGCTATCTGTGGCTGACAAAGGTTCTGAGCTAGATGCAGTTGCTTATCCTATTTCAGAGGAAGTATCTTGGCCTGCATGGTCTGAGCCTTAACAGAGGATGTGATTACTGGTAGTTGGGAGCTCCAAATTTAGGTGTGTAATCGGATCCCCTAGGGATATGGTTGCCAAGGAGGTGAAGTAATCCAGTGTGTTCTCATTGTGCATACCAGGTGAAGTAATCTCAAATGTGAAATGGGTGCTTCTGGATACCTTGAAGAGTACCAGGTGCACCAGACTACAGATGGTGGCTCATGTCAGTACAAATGATGAGTGTTGCTTTGGATCACAAGAGATTGCCTGCAGTTTAAGGCAGCTGTCTGAAATGGTAAAGACTGCCAACCTTGCTTGCAAGATGAAGGCAGAACTCATCATCTGTAGCACCTTCAACAGAAATGGCTGTGAACCTCTGGTACAGAGCTGAGTTGAGGGTTTGAATCAGGGGCTTGGACAGTTCTGCGACTGTGTAGACTGCAGGTTTCTTGACTTGGGCCATAAGGTGGTGGAGTTTCAGGTTCTACTTAGTAGGTCAAAGGTCCATTACACAAAGGAGGCAGTGTAAATGGGGACTATGTGGCGTAGACTATGGGGAGTGGACTGCGTCGTTCTTTGTTTAGACAATCTTGGAAAAGTACAGAAAGATCTTTGGTCTCAAAGGCTGTGTGTAAAACAAAGGACAAGGGTAGACCTAGCAAGAATTGTTATTATAGCTGGTGGCCTAACTGGGCTGAGAAAGAACCAGAGCTCCAAGTGCTAATAGGAAGCACTGAAGCTCAAATCGTTACGCATGCTGAAAACTGGTTACAACCAGAGATAAGTTTAGCCAAAATTTTGCAAAGGATCTAAGAGTACAAAGATGAGAGAGACTAAAAACAGTTGGTGGTAGAGTGTTCATTGCTGTTAGAAGCAGTTTCTCTTGGAGTGGAACTGGAATATGGTAGATAGGTCCTCTGAATTAGTATGGATAGTAGTTACACTTAACAACAAAAAAATTAAGTATTGTTTCCTTTTACCAAGGCACCAACTCAGATGATTCAAACGCTAAACAGTTGAAGGAAAACTTGAGTCTCATTCCAAATAGGTTCTTTGCTCACATAGTTGTAGGGCAGTGACTTAAATCAGTCATCGTTATGTTAGCGAAAATGCATGTTTAAAACCAGTGGAGGGTATAAACCATCGTCCAAAATTATGCTAAATGCTTTCCTCCAAAAATTAGTTTGAACAATTAGTTCAAGAGCCACTCATTAAAGTGTAAATGATTGCGAAAACATACTTTTTCTTAGCTACAAATAATCCTGAGGAAATGGGAAGCATCATGACAGATACAAGAATTACTGGCCAAAAGGTCTTTGTAGCGAGACTGAATACCATAATATCCAAACCCACCAAAACGTAAACACATCTACATTTACATCTACACTCGGCGAACCTCTGAGAAGTACATGGCAGGGAGTATGTTCCACTGTACCAGTTATTAGGGCTTTTTCCCGTTTCATTCATGTGTGGAGAGCAGGAAGAATGATTGTTTAAGTGCCTCTGTGTGTGCTGGAATTAATCTAATCTTGTCCTCACGATCTCTGTGGGAGGATATCTGAGGGGCTGTGGTATGAGGGGCATTTAATAAGAAATGCAATACATTTTTTAAATGCAGGTTGGTTTTATTCGGGATTCCAGTATATCATGTTATTCCCAACTCTTTTTGCAACAAAATTCTATTTTTCAAAATAATCTCTGTTCAATGCAACAGCCTTACGCTCCCATTTCTGGGAAGGCCTGTGTGCCCACATGCTACCATTCTACTGGTCGACGTTGGAGCCAACGTCTTGCTGTGTCAATAACTCCCCCATCATCCACCTACTGCTTCCTGTGGAGTACATCCTTTATTGGGCCTCACAGATGAAATTCAGACAGTGTGAGACCCGGGAGTAGTACGGTATACGGTAGTGGCGGCGTCAGCGCAATTTTGATATCAAATTGATATGAAAATTAATTAAATTGATCAATTTATCACCCATGCCCCCTCCACCCCTGAAAGACGAAGTTGAACGTTTGTTCTCCTCGATAGCCGTCCACAAACTGCCGAAAATCGAGGCCCTCTTCCTCCATCCCTTCCCCCCCCCCCCCCAACCACCTACGGGGAGGGGGAGCGGCTTCATTGAAACGCCCAGATGCTCCGCTGAGAGCCTCGCGCCCCTGCTACCAAATCTCTAAGGCCGCTGGCCGCACCAGGTGTTTCGCTACCCTCGGCTGTCTCTCGCGATATACGTGGCATGCCTTGAGGCAGCGCCCCTTAGCACAAAAGGGAAATTTAGTAGCATAAAACCGCCCATCTGGATAGTGGCTCAGATGGTCCGCAGCAGTCAACTTTCTACCATCTGGTCGCCGTATTAAAGCGACGCTCCTCCGCCAACACAATAGCGTGTATATTCAACTAAACAATAGGAGATAAAAGGAGGGCCGCCTCAAGTGCAACTTATTCATCTGAAGTATAGTGACACAGTCGCCTCTAATGGTTAGGGAGCGCACATGCGGCGCCGACCTAACACAGAGTAGGCAGGCTCCCAACGTCTCCAATAGGCCTCTCGTTCTGCGATGGAAAACACTTTAACTATCTTGGTGCGAATTACCGATCACCGCACAATGTTTTCGTTATCTCGAAAACGTCATAAGAATACAGAAAAAGCGAGAAATAAACTCGAAAGAAGAAAAAATAATAATCTATATTAAGCAATTCCTTTCACCTTGTTGAACAAATTACACGACCTGAGAGCATCTCTTGCGTTCAGTGTCTGTAAATAAACTGTAATGCACAAGAAATAACATCAGAGAATACAGTTCTTCATGCCATTGGCCCTCATGTCGGAAAAAAACACATTCATTTTATGCTTCACATCAGCAAGCTATAATTCAAGAGAACATAGCTGTTTTGTACACAATGACAGGTCCCCTTTTACCAATGTAATGCTGTATCATACTAGCATTTACTAAAAAAAATCGTGAGAGCCTGTCTCGCCCTGTGCAGATGGTTCTTGCCTGCAGAGGGACTTCTGGCCGAAGGTGTCTACTCCTCCTGCTTAGGGTCGGACAGAAGGGCACCAGTTCGCAAAATATGTTACCTGGCCCAGGCATCAGTCCACTGTGAAAGACAGCCAGATGGATGAATGTGGGTGGACGAAGCTATTTAAGGGGATACGGAATCGGATTTTGGGTTAAAAAATCGAATTTTTTTTTATTGGCGTATTATATTCTGCCATGTTTCCTCTTTAAAATGACGTATCATACATAGCTCTACTACAATTATAACTATTTTATATTTATATATTTGTGAGATCGGGTATTGCGCTTTAGTTATACACGTCTCTCGTGGCTGACCATGAACTTTTTGGCAGTACCTTTAAAGTGACATGAATTCAAATATCCCGGTTTCCAGCGACTATTTATACACTAGTTGCCCGAAAATGTTTCTCTCTGGTTTCCTCAAGTTACTCTTTGACTTTGTGGCGGGACTGTTTTGTAAACAGTGTGATATAAGAAAGTAGTTGTTGTTGAGTTATTTCGTATTTAGTGCTTCATTTTTCGCAGTGAAAATGCCTAGAGCTAAAGCAAAAGTATTTAAAAAGCGTGTGAACTGGCAAAAGAAAAGAAATAATGATTCATTAGCAAAGCAAAGCAGTTCATCATCATCACTGTTGGAAAATGTGAATCCACTTATTACTGATTTGCCGAACGAACTTACACCAAATGAAAACAGTGCTTCTCATAAATAACTAAGAGATTTGGAAGAGAAATATAATTTACTTGATAGAGGGAATGAAGTTTTTGAACTCATTGATACGAATATATTGTGTGAAGCTCTTGAAAACAGTTTGTGACACTGCAAAAAATGTCATGGAAACGTTTCTCTGAAAGTAGAATCCCATGTTGGCCTGGCTGCCCAGTTTAATTTAATATGCAGTGTTTGTAAATACAGCTGTAAGTTTCCAAGTTCGGTTTCAGTAACTGTAAATAATGGATACAAGAAAACTGAACTTTATAGTGTAAATATTAGGTTAGTTTATGGATTGCGAGCAATTGGTAAGGGCAAAGCAGCTGGTGATATGCAATGTGGTGTTCTAAATCTTCCAAGTGCACCTTCAAAGTTTGAATCTTACAATTATGTACTAGGATCTGCAGTTGAAGATGTAGCACAGAAGTCAATGCAGGTTGCTGTGGAAGAAGCAGTGGAAGAAAATGACGGCAGTCGTGACCTCACAGTGGCGTTTGATGGCACGTGGCAGAAAAGGGGCCACACCTCCAACAATGGTGTTGTAACAGCAACTAGTGTTGATACTGGCAAGGTTATTGATGTTGCAATAATGTCTAAATACTGTAGGTGCACAGGCAGGCTGAAAAATGAACACAGTGATGACTGTATTGCTAATTATTATGGTAGTAGTGGTGGCATGGAGGTTGCTGGGATGAAGAAAATTTTTCATCGCTCTTCACAGTGGTATAATGTTCGCTATGTCAAATATCTGGGAGATGGTGACTCTAAAGCATTCAAAGAAGTTTTGGAAAGCAAACCATATGGGAACAGTGTAAATATAAGCAAACTTGAATGTATAGGACATGTGCAGAAGAGAATGGGTGCCAGGCTGAGAAGGTTAAAATCAGTTATGAAAGGGAAAAAACTAGATGATGGGAAAACCTTGGATGGCAGAGGAAGATTGACTGATTCCATAATAGACCACATTCAGAACTGCTATGGCCTTGCAATCAGGCAAAATACAGGCAATCTTGAAGAAATGAGGAGAGCTATATGGGCTTTATATTTCCACACCGCATCCACGGATGAGCATCCACAACATGGTTTGTGCCCCAAAGGTGAAAACAGCTGGTGTAAATACAATAGGGGACTAACAACAGGAGAGAAATACATTCACCACCACAGTCTACCATCAGCCATCATGGCAGAAATAAAGCCCATTTTCAGAGATCTGGCTGACAGAAGTCTTCTGATGAAATGTCTTCACGGAAAAACGCAGAACCCCAACGAGTGCTTGAATAGTGTGATATGGCATCGTCTCCCAAAAACAGTGTTTGTCGGAATTAATACACTACATTTTGGTGTGTATGATGCTGTGGCAACCTTCAATCTTGGAAATATAACTAAATGCCAGGTCCTTCAAAAGTTGGGTATGTGTGTTGGTTCCCGTACGGTACGTGCTATGTTCTTTTTAGATCAGCACAGACTAAGGCATGCTGATAATATAATCAAGACATTAGTGAAAAAAGCAAGACAGGTGCAGAGGGGTGCCAAAAGAAGACTTGAAGATGATTATGAAGACTGTGAAGGGGGTATTAGCTACGGATCAGGAATGTTTTAATCTTCTTTCTCCGTTTCCCGTAAGTTTACTTTTTACTTCATCTAGGAACATTATCTCAGGTACTGGTCAACCTAGAAGTCTGAAATTTTTATGACGTAGTGACATAGGTCCCTATTACACACTGAAACAACGATTTTTTAATTACTTGATTTACAAAAGACTTAGGGGTGATAGTCTAGTAAAAAGCGATGGAAAAAATTTACTTAAAAATAAATGTACAATATCTCTGTAAGGAAATACTTTGACAATAAACTGTTGTTTCAGTATTGTTGTAACATATGAATGCACATACAGTAAAATTTTTACCTCTCTGTCTCCAGTAGTTTGTGAGAAAATGTTCCCTATAGTAGGCATATATTAACATTGCGGGGATAGGTGATTCCGTATCCCCTTAAGAGACTGCTGTAAAGTGAGCTTTTGTGTAAACAGTGGAAAGATTAGATTGCTGCATAAATGAGGGACTGTGGTCCCATCTAGGTAGACGGCCACACTGTGAGAACGATGCTTACCTACCCTAAAGTCTTTCATTTTCATACAAGAGAGATCTGGAGGCGGTGATTGGCCCCTCTCAGTATACGCAAAGGAGAAGCTTGATCCCCAGTGTGGGAACCCCACGCCAACAAAACAGTGAAGAGAGGAGATTCAATGAGCAGAGCATTGTGCCATTGGTTTGTACAATGTGGGAGTAGTTTCGTTCTGCTAATTCACTTCTTGTACTGAGGCTTGATGGAAAGTGGTGGTGATTCTTGGAGGGAATCATCATCTGTTTCTCCCCTGGTGGAGAACATGTCTATCCCTAGTGAGTAAGACTTAGGGTCTGTATCTTATGGTGGAGAAAGAGCACATGGCAGTTTCCAACTGTACAAACAGTGGAACTGCACATCATCTCAGTCATATCATGTGTCACGAGGATGAACTTATTCATCCTGATTCAGCTGCCTGATGTTTGGCAATTCCAGCATGCACCGTTATGCCCGTGAGTCAAATTGGTTTAGCCAGACCAGTGTACAAGTGCATCTCACACTGAAATCTGCCGGGACGTCAGGACTATGATAGGGAAATGTCCCACACACTGATAATTAGAACGCCGGAGCTCTTAATTGGCATACTTCCATGGACACGTCAGAACTTTACAGCAGCTGCAGTGCACTGCTTCTCACACACAGAGCGTCGTTTTCTGCTACCACCTGAATCATGGTGAAAGGAAACTACTGCTACACTAGTGTAGATTTTCTCAATGATATTCACAGCTCCCTGTTCTCAGGTGAACCATAGTTTGTGGTATAGTTGATTCCATTTGAACAGAGTTGGGTGTCACAGTGGATTCATGTACACAAAGTCAGATTGTGTTTTAGGAGGGATTATTTCAGGGGAGAATTTATATAGCTTCCATCCAAATGTATGCTTTGCCTATCAAACACCATTCCTTAACTGATTTACGTTTGTAATTTTTATACGACATTTATCAGCTGGTTCTACAGGAAGTTGTAGTTACTAAAGGTATACTAAAACTTATTTTGTGAACTTAAATATGCCACTGTTTTCGTTCATATTTCCTAAACTATTCACTGTTTTTATTTTATTGTGGTGTTACACGAGAACATCAGAAATTAAAGTTTCAACAGTATTAAATTAGTTAATTTGACTGCTTATTTAACTTCTGAAAGTGATTATATGCATAGGACAAGCACCATGTGTAACTTCACTAATTCGTATAAAATACTCATGTGAGTAGCACATATTTTGAAGTTTCTGCTAAGATAATTTTTTTTTATCTAAAGACAATAACATTTAGCTTTACTCAGACATACCGAGCGAGGTGGTGCAGTGGTTAGCACACTGGACTCGCATTCGGGAGGACGACGGTTCAATCCCGTCTCCAGCCATCCTGATTTAGGTTTTCCGTGATTTCCCTAAATCGTTTCAGGCAAATGCTGGGATGGTTCCTTTCAAAGGGTACGGCCGATTTCCTTCCCCATCCTTCCCTAACCCGAGCTAGCGCTCCGTCTCTAATGACCTCGTTGTCGATGGGACGTTGAACAACACTAACCTAACCTAACCTAACCTACTCAGACATATATTATTGATTAACACAAGTGACGGCTTGCAATTGGTGTCCCTTGGTCAGGATCTCGAATCGTAGTACTTTTGTGAGATGCTTAGCGTGTTATCTTATGTAACACGCACAAATAGTTCAAATGGCTCTGAGCACTGTGCGACTTAACGTCTGAGGTCATCAGTCCCCTAGAACTTACAACTACTTAAACCTAACTAACCTAAGGACATCACACACATCCATGCCCGAGCAGGATCCGAACCTGCGACCGTAGCAGTCGCGCGGTTCCGAACTGAAGCGCCTAGAACCGCTCAGCCACCGCGACCAGCATGTAACAGGCAGATGTTTATCTTTTTTATTTTTCAGAGTGAGGCTATGGTGCACCAAGAACATTCAGACTCAGGATTGACACCGTGCATTGTATCTCAGAATGTTGTAGTCATTTTATTTTTAGTGTCATTTATTTTTCTTTATTTGTTTCTCATTTTATGGAAGTGACTTCTGCATCACCTGTTGTCTGTCGTTGTCTGATGATGTGTCATTGCTAACACTGTTATGCATCCTTTTGTGGAAGGTATTTGATTGTCGGAATATGTACGACATTTTAGAGAAAGTTATGTTTCATAGAATTAGGCATAAAAGTGTGCATTATTTAAGAGAAGATCAGAGTAGAGGTGTGGTGCATGATGCGTTAGAATTGGAAACTGGCAGAAGAAGCAATTGATTTGAATGCTTTCGAGAAGCAAAGCTGTTTCGTACAGTGAGAAAGGCTGCAAGCTAATGTCATCTAAAATGGAACATGAGCCAGACATTGAGGCAGAAAAAGATAGAATGATGGAAGACGTTCATTTAAATCAGTCTGCAAATAGGGCGCAAATATCAAAACCAGAATACTAAATGACAGCGCTCAGTTCACTCAAGAAATGAAAGTGAAAATGATGCTGAGGTGGCAGGTTTTGTAGGTTCTGTAAATACAAGAAAGAGATACAGTTGAGGAAAGTAACAGTCTGATTTCACAGGCAAGGTGTCGTAGTCGAGTCGTGTGTGTCTAGTCCTGGGTACGTTACTGGAAGTATGTAATCGATCATTCAGTTTATGCAAGAGGCAGGAAGAGATGATGGCAGGGAGACCAAAGACAGAGAATCCTCATTAATGAAATCAGAGAAACTGAGAAGTGACAAGAGGAGGAGGAAAATAGACAGGATGAAGTCACACAAGAAATTAAGGAAATTCGAAGGAGGTTGATGAGTTCGTCAGAAATGTAAATCAGTCAGGAATGAAGGTAAGGGTGTAATATCAGAGGTTGAAGACATTAGGAAAACGTCAGATGAGAAGCGAGAAGTAGCGGTAAAGTCAAAATGTGAGGCTTGGACAGACAGATTAGTAGCACGAGATGCACAAAAAAATGCCAAAATTGCACAAGATCAGGTAGTGCTGGCAAAGGTTGAAGTGAGTGCAACCAGTCATTCCTGCACTTAAAAAATAGGGACAGTGATTAGTTGAAAAGACAAAGGATTACATGTTAGAAATCAAAGATGATCTAACACATCTCACTACCCTAGAAAGAGCCGACGTAGATAAGACAAATGTGCGAACGGGTCACTTGTGTAGGAATCCAGCCCGAAGCAACAGCATGTCGCTGTGAGTTCATTGGTCACCAGGAATGTCAAAGACAAAATTTTGTAACTCAATCTGTAGCCACGTTCCCAGCACAGGCCAATAAAAGGCAAGAATGCCCATGTAATGGTGTACAGCTCTCGGTGGACCACACATAGTCAGTGGCACGTAGTGCACAAAGTAATCAGCCGTGCCATGGTTGCGTGCTACTCAGACATACAGAAACATTACCATGTGACTCTGATGACAGGAAACGAGGGTACAACAGCATTCAGGGATCAGTTGACCATGAAATCTTGGGCACACATGTGCCAGAAGTTAGAGAAGTCCAGTGGTGCGAAATGATAAGTATTTTGACTTAAAACATTTTCTCTCAGTTCAGAATTTTCAGGATTACAAGGACAACTGCAATTCATTACATTCCATGTCATTGAGTGGTTAGTATAATAGGGTACTACCCAAGTCATGGTCACTAGTATATGAACTGTTTTTTACCTGTGGATACCTGGAAACTTCAAAAGCTGAGCACATGCATAGCTCTGCAGCAAATTCCTCTAGCTATGGTGAATTCAGAGAGACTTAACTAAAGACTTATTGGTCTCAGGACACCCAAGAAAGGATTAAACAGGAGTTTATGTCAGGGGAAGATTATGAAGAATCACAGTGCTGCAGTTCAGTACAGTTTTTCAAAACACTTGTCAACACAAATTGTTATCTGGACCAACTGTATAGTCATAAGGAGATAATGCAACACTGCTTCATGGAACTGCCATTGAGGTACGCTTTTCCTATCAAACACCATTCCTTAACTGATTTGTGTTTGTTATTTTTGTGGAACATTTATCAGCTGGTTCTCCAGAAAGTTGTAGTTACTAAAGGTATATTTAAAACTTGTCATTATTTTGTAAACTTAAATATGCCACTGTTCTCATTAATATTCCCTCAACTATTCACTGTTTTTATTTTTTGTGGTGCTACAAGGGTACACAAGAATTTAAGTTTCTGCATTATTAAATTAGTTAATTTAATTATTAATTTAACTTCTGAAAGTGATTAATGCATAGGGCAAGAAAAGTACCATGATTAAATTCACTAATTCATGTAGAATATTACTGGTAGTGCCCACTCCAGTTTATATACGAGGGCTATCCACAAAGTACATTATGTTTTCGTTTGTGTCCGTTAGGGACGGGGCTAGCACAGCCATCTTGGTGTCAAGGCATTCCACTGCTCAGTCGGCATCCTGCCGTGCTAGTGAGAGGTTCGTGCTGTACTCCGTTGAGTTACTGTGACAGTTTGAAGTGTCAGCATTAATTGAAAATGCCGTGAAGTGCGAAATGCGTGCTGTAATAAGGTTTATGACTGCAAAAAACTGTACATCGATAGAAATCTATCGGCAGCTTTGTGAAGTGTATGGTGACAACATAATCACTGAAGGTGGAGTGCGTCAATGAGTCATAAAATTTAAAAATGGCCAAACTAATGTTCACGACGAAGAGCGAAGTGGAAGACCCAGCATAGTGACTGCCGAACTTGTCGAAAAAGTCGATGCTGCGATCCGTGAAAACCGTAATTTCACAATAACGGAACTCTCTATGAGTTTTCCACAAATTTCACGAAGTTTGTTGCACGGAATCATTACCGAAAAGCTTGGTTACCACAAGTTTTGTGCAAGATGGATACCAAAAATCATGACAGAGATTCACAAATATCAGCGAATGGCTGCAGCGTTAACATTTTTGGACGCTTACAAGAAAGATGGCGACTCATTACTCGATCGCATCGTTACTGGTGACAAAACATGGATTAAGCATGTGAACTGCGAGACAAAATTGCAGTCAATGCAGTGGGGGCACACAAATCCCCCCCCCCAAAAAAACCAAGAAATGCATGCAGACAATGTCGGCAAGGAAGGTGATGGCGACTGTCTTTTGGGACAGAAAAGGTGTGATTTTTGTGGATTTCCTGGAAAGAGGCACTACAATAAACTCTCAAAGGTATTGCCAAACTCTGCACAACCTCAGAAGAGCAATACAAAACAAGTGCAGGGGAAAGTTGGGCTCAAAGATCTTGCTGATTCACGACAACATCCGGGCCCACACGGCAAAAGCCACTCGTGAAGTTCTCGAATCTTTTAAGTGGGAGTTGTTTCCTCACCCGCCATACAGTCCCAACCTAGCACCGAGCGACTTCCACTTATTCCCAGCAATGAAGAAGTGGTTGGCTATGCAGCGTTTTGATGACGATGCACAGCTTCAAGAAGAGGTAACCATGTGGTTGAAGGTGCAGGCGGCCGAATTTTATGATGAAGGAATTTCCAAGCTTGTCCATCGCTATGATAAGTGCCTTAATTTAAATGGCAACTATGTAGAAAAGTAGTATTTAAGTGTGGCTTTCATCTGTATATAATAAAAAAGAATTTCCAATACTTTATTTATTTTTAATTCCAAAACGTAATGAACTTTGTGGGTAGCCCTCGTACATGGTGCTGATGTACCAAATGGCAACATCTGGAATGCTGCATTATATTTTCATATGAGCTGTAAGAATTGTCTCAGCTGTGGCTTGTCCCCTTGTATCAATGCATGTAATTTGGCTGGTGTGGGTGCAGGGTGTGGCAGTTTAACCTTACCATCCCTATATCACATGCTAGATGGTTCACCAGAAACCACTTTACACAAGCAATGCGAACATAATGCTGACATTTCATCCAGACAAACAAATGGTACCTCTGCATATATCTCACAAGGTATATAAAGGTAGGCCAGCATGGATAGGTGTTTATATGCCTCTGCCTGATGATGTCTCATGTTTTTGAGAAGTGTCTCACATTGTAGTGGAGTCCATGTACTAGCAAGTGTGAGACATACTGTCTTAACTGTTTAAGCCTTGCAGCACTGTCACCAGCAGAATCTAACACTCTGCATGTTGCTGCAGTTGTTAGAATCTGAGCATGAGGTGGTTTTACATCTTCAGGATGTTCCTGCGTACACAATAAATATATATATTATATATACCACAGGGGAACACTTAATCTACTGGCATATGCTTCCGTCTCAGTAAGTTGCACACATGTATATCATGTGTGTTGCAGTAGAGGAGTTTGAAGTGTGTTCAGGTCCAGTGTCAGGAGGTAACAATGCTGTTCAGTGACATAGCAGTGTACTGTGCCATCCTTGCCAAACATTTAATAAATGTAGCATTTGTACATACATACATACAAGGGGAGATGGTAACACGTAGGTATTTCATATTGGATGAATATATTGGGACATACCTGTACTAAGAGCCTGGCATATATCCAGTGACCTCACAACATGACGCACATTCCAGTTGCGTAATCGCAAAGTACGTAGTGGGCTTACTGTGATGTACTGATGATCATCACCTTGAAAATGATACATTGTTGTCTGCAGAAGGAAGGGAATGGATGGGTATGTGCCAGGGGGGAGGGGGTACGCAATACAGCTGTGTGTGGCAGGTTAGCTACTTGAGTGCCCGTAATGGGCTGACATGTAGCTTGCCCTGTAGAGCAGGTTGATAAGGCACATCGATACTATTCCCATGCAACACATCTGTTGTGCAGTGCAGCCTATACAGTGTGGGCTTAAAAAACCTTGTCTGTATCTCCATCAATATTAAAGCTAGAGTGTTTTAAAGCTCCCCTCCCTCGCCCTTGTTGCTGGTCCTAACAGAGCAAGGATTTCCTGTGACAAACTTATTCCACTTCAGTCCAGGGCCCTGGGAGCAGTTTCAAACATACATATTCTCAGCTTTACATATCTTATGATAGATATAAATATAGCTGAACATCCCAGCTTCACCCAGTTATTTGTTGCTTCCTCTTCCACATGCCTCCTCACAACCTGTCCATTTCCCCCTACCTCCCTACACAAGCACCATCTGCCTGCTCATATTCCCTTTCTGTCAATCTCCTCCCCCCCCCCCCCCCTTGACCAAAAACCACAGCTGCACTTGTGTCATTGTACTCCGCCCCAACCATCCTTGTGCTCCACACTCCACCAATCCGTAGCGATTGGTGGAAATCGATACAGACACGGAATGAAGACACAATGACTGATATGTAGGGATACATTGATTCACAATAGTACAGTATTATATACAATAGCTGGCTTACTATTCCTAGGTGTTGTGATGTGTAAATTGCTGGGTGAGCTAACTCTGCTGCATGCCACATGCAAATAGCCACACGATAAACAGGATATTGTAAGGTTGGTAAGTCATTCATCCACAGTTTGCCCCCATGTTTTATTTATAGTGGTTTAGCACTCTGTCATCAGGCCACAAGTGGCCCATTGGGACCATCCAACTGCCGTGTCATCCTCAGCTGAGGATGCGGATAGGAGGGGCATGTGGTCAGCACACCGCTCTCCCGGTCGTTACGATGGTTTTCTTTAAACCGGAACCGCTACTATTCGGTTGAGTAGCTCCTCAATTGGCATCACGAGACTGAGTGCACCCCAAAAAATGGCAACAGCACACGGCAGCCCGGATGGTCACCCATCCAAGTGCCAGCCATGCCCAACAGCGCCTAACTTCGGTGATCTGATGGAAACCGGTGTATCCACTGCGGCAAGGCCATTGCCCTTATTTATAGTGATGACAAATGCCAATTGTACAGTGATCTGCAGTCTAAAAAATGGTACTAGGACATTCGATGGCATTAGGGATATGCGAGGTATGTGTATCGTACATATATTGAATCACCAGCATGCCTACCTATTATGACAGTGGTTCCTGTTACATTTAGTAATATCTTCATCGTGCATAGTCATGTTCCATTGCACACATTTTGTGCACTCTGATTTCACAGTAACACAATGCATATGCCTGCCTTCAGTGTAAAATGGTATGACGGCAGACAAGGTGGTGTCAGTGACTGCAAGCATTCAATCAGTAATTGTACCATACTGTCAACATGGTGTGTAATCACAAAGCATGTAGCATGCTTGCTTGCTTTAATGTACTGATGATCTGTGCCTTGGAGCTAAACACTGATGGCTGAGGGGGAGGGAAACACATCAATGTATTGTGGGTTGCCTATCTGAGTGCCAATGAGGGATCTAACAAAGATTTTGCATGTTTGTATCTCTGTAAATATTAGAGCTAGATCTTTATAAACCCCCCTATATTCGTCCTCTTGGAGCAAGGAGTTTGTGTGTCAGATTTGGCCCATTGCAGTCAAGGGGATAGGAGTAATTCTTACACATACATAAATTTGTTCATCTTTATAAAGCTTTAGACTAGCATTTCCTCCATATCATCACCCATATACATGTCCTTCCTGCCCTTCCCCCTGTCCATCTCCTGCCCCTCCTCTCTATACCTCCCTCTCCCCTTAATCATTTCCTCCTTCTCTCTTCAACTCACTAAGCTGCTCCTCCCACCACTCCGTATCCCTCTACTCCCTCCTCTGCCTCCTCTTGCTGTCCCTTCCCTCCTTCTCCCTGATCTCCTGCTTCCCCTCTCTCGCTCCATCCCCTCTAGCCCCCCCCCTCCTTTCCCCCTAACCTACCACCTCCTGCCCCCCTCTCTCTGTCCATTCCCTGTTCAATTCATCTTAAACGTCCCCCAGCCATGCCAATCCGCAGATTTAGCACCTGAAAAACAGATTGAAACCGATAACAGTGGCTAACAGGCAAAAATTCTAACAATCAAGGAAGTAAGGCGCCACTTACTTCTAATGCATTTATTAAAACTAGCTAAAACATAATATACAATCTGCCAAGATAATGAATATAGGTAGAATCAAACCTTAAGAAACTAGATCATCAACAATTTAACATTGTACCACGCAACAGTACTGCGTATGCCTTAAGGGCTACAATCACAAAGAAAGCCTGAAGGGCCAAGTTATAAAGAATACACACAACGTGTTGAGCCTGAAGGGCCACCAAAATAGTTAACTAGACTTTAGTTAAAGAACAGATTTACCAACAGTTTAGGCAAGGCAGTGTGAAACAATAAAGAGGCCTGAAGGGCCGTGCAACTTCCAAGTAAGGGGCCTGAAGGGCCAAATTAAGAAAATCTTAAAAATATCAACTGGAAAATAAGTGCTTATTAACAACTCGACCTTGAGGGCCAGGTAATAAATGAAATTAGTCAAACAAATTCTGCAATAAGTAAGTAATGCCCAGGAATTTCAGTAAGCCAGCCTTAAGGGCCCCAGTACACTAACAAGGGAGGTTAAATATTAAAACTGGATTTCAAAGCCTTAAGGGCTGTAGAGCTTTCAAAAGGGTGCCTGAAGGGCCAATTCATCAAGGTACTTAATAAACAACTCAGCCTGAAGGGCTGGTCGATGGTTAAGGTTAGGCAAGTTCTCAAAAATAGAAGGCAAATCAACAAATTTATCAGTAATCAAGCCTTAAGGGCCACAGTACATTTAGAATCCACATTAAGCATTAAGATCTATCATACAGAGAAGCAATTCCCTAAAACTTAGCAACCTTAAATCAATCAATTGATCCTATCCAGCTTAAAACCTAGGGACGACAATACATGCATATACTTCTAAAAGGTAAACTTGCATAAAATCTAAATTTAAAGTGCAAACAATCACACACCAACATGGCCAGCAAATTTACGAAAGTTTAACCACAATTACTGAGTGTGAAATACAAGCAGCTGCAAGGCTACCAATCAGTCATCGTGCCCCAATATCATGATTTACAATCTTCAGGTAGTACGAAACAGGAAAAATACAAGGCGAGCCCCAAAGAGGAATTAAATGATGCCCTTCAATTACAAATCATTAAACCGCAGCGTAAAGCTGCCACATTTCACAAACTGGCGTAAAAGCCACCAGCTCAATCGACACTGTTCATATAGGCAAACATACAATTCAAATTTTCTAACCCTGTAAAATTTTCAGTCTAAAGGGGGCTGATGATAATGTACGGTATTAAACCAATCTTTAAGATAAACACATGCACCAACAACTTTTAAGGTGTGCACAGCCACGTACTTCACAAATTTCTTTTCTTTCTCTCACATACATAGAACATGAAGGCTTGGAACTGACTACCAAATTGGTCACAAGAATCAATAGATAGCCACCAATATATCAGTACCTAATTAGACAGTCTCCTAGTGTGACATGACAGAGCAACAGTTCACATTCACAGCCTTTGATTCAACATGTTCTACTATCCTTGTTGTACAGCATCGACCACGCCCGGAGTGCCTACTGTAAATTTTAACCAAGCAATTCACACTCACGTCGACGCCTAACTGAGGAACCAGCCCAGCAGTACAAGAACAACCTACACACTCGAAGTCAAACTCCGCAAACACAGTGCAGAACTAACATTCAACCTTTTCTTTCATAGGTTCAGAACCGGCGAGCTAAACCGGTGGACGGAAAACACACAATGTCGGCGGCAGCAACATAAAGGAAGTCACAAACACCACCCTAATACAAGGCAATAGCAAGTCAAAAGCCCAATGGCAATAGCGAAATATACTCAACTTCAGTCCCGGAAGAAAACCTGCCACCCTCAGTGCTCAAAACATTCCCGGAGCAACTGTCCTTGGCGACTCCCACTCTTCTCCGGAACAGCAACATCACAGCTCCTTATTTCAATTATCTTCTGACCAGAACAAGCATAATCGGAGCTAACAGCTTCTCCAAGTTAGACACGCTATGCCGTAGAACCTCACGGTGGAATGAGCCGACCGACACTACACAAACCACCGCAAGTAAGGTAAACAAGCACTTCCGGAGTCGATGGCGTACTGCCACGCTTCACGACTCGGTCACTCCAACCCGCCGACCTAGAGGGCGGGGCATGAGACGAGGAGAACAGACGGCGCCGCCACGCAGAAAAGCGCCGGCGGGAAGCCAAGGCGTAAGTAGGGTGCGTGTTTAAACGAGACGGACAGAAGCACGTCTCACAGATCAGTAAAGCAAACCTATACTACAACCACAACATGCCTGTCATGCAAAGGAGGCTACACGCTGGTAGTAGAAAACCATTTGTTGCCTCTGATGTGTAAGCTGCCCTACAAAGCATGTCTGACATACAGTGAAGCCTAAATTGCAGGGGCTGAGAAACAACACTTTTTGCCTCTATCTCTGCTCCTATTGGAGCTGGGAGGTTATGAACCCTACAGTACTGGTACTTGTGAGACTTGATATTTTTCTGCTAATTTTTGTTGAAATCGATCCAGGGCTTTGGGAAGAGATCCCAGACATACAAACATGAATGTCACATAATTTGCACATCTCTTTGTTCATTTCCTCCTCTACACTCTTTCTGCCCATCACCTTCTCGCCTCCCTATCTGCCCAACTCATCCTCCCACCTCTCTCTGTCCATTCCCTCCTCTCTTTCTGTTCATCCCCTTCTCCCCCTCCCTCCATCTTCACATCTCCTTGTCCTATCCTCTCTCCCTATCCGTCTCCTCTGCCCGCTCCCCCCCCCCCCCCCCCCCCTCTCTCTCACCTCATCCGTCCATCTCACCATTTCTCAGGCATGCCCATCTGCAATTGTAGCCCTCGCAAAAGAGGTTGATAAAACATGCTGGTACTACTCCCATAACACGTCCCTCATGCAGCATAGCCTATATGTCAGGGGCTTGGAAATGCTTTTGTTCCCATGACATGTAAGCTACCATGCAAATTAGGCCAATAATCCATGCCAATATCACTCCAACACAACACAATTGTTGTGCTGCACAGCTTACACGAAGGAGATTGGAAAACTTTTTCTTGTCCATGACATGAAAGTTACCCTAAAATGCAGGCTGATAAGGTAAATTGATACTATTCCCACATAATACACCTGTCATGGATGGCAGCCTATAAGGCAGGTATTTAAAAAAAACGCAGCATTATAATCTCCCCTATGTTGATCCTCTCAGGGCATGGAATTTGTGTCTCACATTTCTCCCACTTTGGTCCAGGGCCCTGGTAGAAGTTCTTCCATGTACATATATACATACTTACATAAGCTCAGCTTCACACACACACACACACACACACACACACACACACACACACACACACGTGACAACTTCTTATGCTTGCCCGCTGTTAGTGCTGCTACAATATATTTTTGAGGCTCTCATTAATGTACTCATATATGGCTGTCCACTACTATTACCTCTACTATGAACAAGACCGACTCCCTCATGTCAACCCTAAAATCTGTTTCATACTATGCTTCATGTTTGTGCAAAATACAGAGGAATTTTAACCAAAACCATTGGTGGCTTGCCAATATGGGTTAGATACTGCATCCAGTCTTTCTTACTGTGCTGCTTAATGCTACTTTGCATATCAATCTAATTATCACACTTGTTCTGCACTTCTGACAATTTAACCTTTACAGCTCGTTCCACTGGCTTCCCTTTCCCTTAACACTAAATGTACATGTTTTCCTTTTACATTCATACTGCAAGATTACCCTCTTACTCTCTCTGGGAATCCAGTTAGTTGGAATCTGGGCTATTGATGGTTCATGCTGATGCTCAGCTCTCTGCCTGAGAACAATGAAAGTCGCACACAGCAGAGTTAGAGCCAATGTGTCACTTGGTATTGCAGCACTATAAAATCACTGTCATGTATCAGTGTCCTATGAACTGCTCTGTGTGTTGCATTAACTACTCGGGAATTGATCTAGGGGATGGATTAGGTCAGATCCTAGAGTTTGAGTTAGTAATGTTATATTAGGTGCTGGCAATAATTCCAAAGGTACATCTGGCCAAATACAACTGTGGTTGTGAGATGTTCACTTGCGTGATCCCCATAATTGTGGCTGGTAGATGGAATGCCAGTGCTGTTCTATCACATGTAGTGTTGCTAATTAATAACCTGTTTGCCCAAAGTTCAATCTGTCTGGCCTCAGTGGACTACACCTGCTTTAACAACTTGCCACTACTGCTGCATCATCATAGGTGGAATGAATCCAATGACAACATGCTTGCTGGAAACACAGTCTGGGTCCCAGGACATGCGTCAGACAATATAGTTCCTTCTGTCACGCTAGGAACAATTGCACCGCACATGTGCCCAACCTGGTTTGTATTACCATGGTCAGACATACCGTTACTTCCCCCCTCCAACAATGTATTTCTTCCTCCATCATCACTGCAAACCTGCTATCATCTTCAGAAATGAATAATATCCTGTAGATCCTTGTCTGCATGAAATTCCCAAGAATTCCCAGCTTCACTGGGTATGTATGAATGACGTAACACTTAAACTGTGCATGTGTTCCTTTACCGGAATTGAAATTAGAATACATAATCATGATTGGTCAGTTTCCACTTCTGTTTGTACTACGTGGTAGTAGAAGGGTAGGTTTCATCTACCAGGTTCTATGATTAGGCTTAATTCAGGCAGTAGCTGGTTCCATACTTTCTGTAGCCCTGAAAAGTACTGTTCAGGTGACAAAATGTAATACTGCTATGATTTCAATTCCTTCCAGTCTTGCCCTTGATGTATTGCAACCTAAGGACAGAGACAAATATCACCCTTTCTCCCTCCTCAGAAGGCTGCTGCCACTAGCAGGCCCATTCAAATACAATAAAGCAACACAAAAAAAAAATCTTTACAGCAACATAACTTATTCACTACAATTGCATACATACACAAACACAAAAAAAGAAATCCTTGACAGACATATTCTTGACCTTAATGAATACAGTACCTCACGCATGGGCTCAACCACATCTTCTCTCATCCTGTGACTCCTCCTCCTCCTCACTTTCATCTCTGGATCCACCCATGGTACTCACAGAATCAACTCCAGACTATCCCAGGAAAAGTCATAGATGTCCAACATGTACGGTTGTCATTCTTGTTGGCAGTAGAAGGTTCACGTTGTCTGGTGCAGTAGTCTCCTCAACCTGATAAGGCCCTTGTGATAAACTTCTTCGTCTTCCCTTTGGCATGCAAGGAACTGGATATCACCCACTGCTCTACTTCATAGGCAGTAAACTTACTGTATGTTTGACTGATTTCTCCTGTTTGTTTAATACCTTTGTATTCGCCTTCTGTATTTCTTTCCATACTTCTCATAGTGTTTCTACAAATTCAACACAAAATTTGTGCCCTGATCCGTAACTAAGGTATAAGGTACTCCAAATTTAAATATGGTATCCAACTGTTCACCAAAGCCTAGGCTACTGTACTGGCCTGCTTACAAGAATCTCCACCATTCCTAAGAACCTCAAAAAGTGATCTATGATTTATTCCCAGTAGATGTCCTACTGAAAGGTCCTAAAATATCAAGTCCTATCGTTTTAACGGGTTTAAGCATCTCTATAGCTGTTGTTACAAATGATGGCAATCGAGTTTAGGCTTTTTCTGTGCACCTATATGCACATTCTCCAACAGCCAATAAGCATTCAGTAGTCTTCTCAGTGCTCTCCTGTGAAAGTTGTAGCCAATGTGAGAATTAAACATAATCATAGCAAGTTAATAGTGAATTTTTAACTCATTTGTTGTGAGCTGTCACAGCTCACGGTGATGGTAATCAATAAAATCTGCACAAGCAAGTGAGCGACACAATTTTTAGTTTACAAACTTTCTTCAAGCACAGAGTGTGTTTGCGCACTTACCACAACTGTTGCTTCTAACTGCCAACAATGCAATACCCATCTGTGTCTTGAGCTGCGCGAACCACCACCATTTGTGGATTAAACTATAGTAATCTACAAACTGACATGGCCCATAGTAACACAAACCCACTAAAAAGAAGACCTTTAATGAAGAAACAGTTCACACGCCACAATACATTGTACTAGTGCTCCTAGACGGCACTACAGCATGGCTTCATGTGAGGGTGAGGGTGAGGGTGAGTAGCTTAGTTCACATCTCTGAGCATGCGTTATACAGTGTGACCTGTAAATACATTCATTGGTTGAGCAGAATTCACAAAAGTTTAGCTTCCAAATATGCAGGCACTGGGAGGGCGCATGTGCTGCGAAAGAATGAAGACACACGTGGGTACCAGATGGATGACACTGACACAGATCAGCTACCACCTCAGCACTCTTTGTGATCTCCCCATCTTGTGCACATGTGGAGTCTCTCTACTGTGGTACAGGATGCCAGTACTTAAGCACAGAGGACACGGTCACCCACCATGGATTGACCAAGACTGTAGCAGATGTTCAAAAGTCAGCCAGGAGGCTGCGTGGCTGAGCTTAGACTTGTAGGTGCAAAGATGGCAGCTTGTGGATCATGCGTGATGACCCAGATGATGGAGGCCTGGCTGCTCACCAGTCTCCTCGTCCATGATGACCCAGTAGGCAGCAATGGCAGACCACGGCTGTGGTAAGCATCAGGTTTCGCTGCCTCGGCGCTGAAGTCAACAAGCATGTGGCAGACTGATCTATATCGAACAGTTCATGATTTCACTGAAACTCATTAGACAGTCATTCTCTCTGGTTCTTCGAGACAGGCAGAATTGCAGAGTGACAGAATATGTCTTGTGCTCTGAAAACTGTGTTATTTGTAGGAACCAAGCCCCCAACCTATGACACAGTGGTTCTGAGTACATAAGCGTATTTGTCCCCATTTACTAGACTGATCGGCACTCCAGGCCTGGCTGTGGTAATTTCAGTAATGGTTTTAAGTCACCGAGCTTGGTCCTTTTGTTACTCTGACACAGTCAGCAGTTACGCAGTGCCTTGCTAAGCAGTCCACAGTCCACAAGCGTTTGCATTTCACCTGTTCTGATGTCTGCTGCATTGGTGGTATGCCATGTTGATACACTACGTGATTGAAAATATACGGGCACCTCCAAAAACACATGTTTTTCATATTATGTGCATTGTGCAGCCACCTAGTGCAAGGTACTCCATATCAGCGACTTCAGTAGTCATTAGACATCTTGAGAGAGCAGAATGGGTCACACTGCAGAATTCACAGACTTTGAACGTCGTCAGGTGATTGGGTGCCACTTGTGTCATACATCTGTACGTGAGAGTTCTACACTCCTAAACATCCCTAGGTTCACTGTTTCCGATTTGATAGTGAAGTGGAAACATCACACAGGAATTCCAAACTGCATCAGGATCCACTGCAAGTACCATGACAATTAGGCGGGAAGTGAGAAAACTTGGATTTCGTGGTCGAGCAGCTGCTCATAAGCCACACATCACACTGATAAATGCCAAACGATGCCTCGCTTCGAGTAAGGAGTGTAAACACTGGACGATTGAACAGTGGAAAAACGTTGTGTGCAGTGACAAATCATGGTACACAAAGTGGCGATCCGATAACAGGGTGTGGTATGGCGAAAGCCCGGTGAATGTCATCTGCCAGCGTGTGTAGTGCCAACAGTAAAATTCGGAGACTGTGGTGTTATGGTGTGTCTACATCTACATCTACATTTATACTCCGCAAGCCACCCAACGGTGTGTGGCAGAGGGCACTTTACGTGCCACTGTCATTACCTCCCTTTCCTATTTCAGTTGCGAATGGTTCGCGGGAAAAACGACTGCCGGAAAGCATCCGTGTGCTCTCAAATCTCTCTAATTTTACATTCGTAATCTCCTCGGGAGGTATAAGTAGGGGGAAGCAATATATTCGATACCTCATCCAGAAGCGCACCCTCTCGAAACCTGGACAGCGAGCTACACCGCGATGCAGAGTGCCTCTCTTGCAGAGTCTGCCACTTGAGTTTGCTAAACATCTCCGTAACGCTATCACGCTTACCAAATAAACCTGTGACGAAACGCACCGCTCTTCTTTGGATCTTCTCTATCTCCTCTGTCAACTCGACCTGGTACAGATCCCACACTGATGAACAATACTCAAGTAAAGGTCGCACGAGTGTTTTGTAAGCCACCTCCTTTGTTGATGGACTACATTTTCTAAGGACTCTCCCAATGAATCTCAACCTGGCACCCGCCTTACCAACAATTAATTTTATATGATCATTCCACTTCAAATCATTCCGCACGCATACTCCCAGATATTTTACAGAAGTAACTGCTACCAGTGTTTCTTCCGCTATCATATAATCATACAATAAAGGATCCTTCTTTCTATGTATTCGCAATACAATACATTTGTCTATGTTAAGGGTCAGTTGCCACTCCCTGCACCAAGTGCCTATCCGCTGCAGATCTCCCTGCATTTCGCTACAATTTTCTAATGCTGCAACTTCTCTGTATACTACAGCATCATCCGCAAAAAGCCGCATGGAACTTCCGACTATCTACTAGGTCATTTATATATATTGTGAAAAGCAATGGTCCCATAACACTCCCCTGTGGCATGCCAGAGGTTACTTTAATGTCTGTAGATGTCTCTCCATTGAGAACAACAAGCTGTGTTCTGTTTGCTAAAAACTCTTCAACCCAGCCACACAGCTGATCATATATTCCATAGGTTCTTACTTTATCAGGCGACAGTGTGAAACTGTATCTAACGCCTTCCGGAAGTCAAGGAAAATGGCATCTACCTGGGAGCCTGTATCTAATATTTTCTGGGTCTCATGAACAAATAAAGCGAGTCGGGTCTCACACGATCACTGTTTCCAGAATCCATGTTGATTCCTACAGAGTAGATTCTGGGTTTCCAGAAATGACATGATATGCGAGCAAAAAACATGTTCTAAAATTCTACAACAGATTGATGTTAGAGATATAGGCCTATAGCTTTGCGCATCTACTCGATGACCCTTCTTGAAAACTGGAACTACCTGTGCTCTTTTCCAATCATTTGGAACCTTCCGTTCCTCTAGAAACTTGCGGTACATGGCTGTTAGAAGGGGGGCAAGTTCTTTCGCGTACTCTGTGTAGAATCGAATTGCTATCCCGTCAGGTCCAGTGGACTTTACTCTGTTGAGCGATTTCAGTTGCTTTTCTATTCCTTGGACACTTACACTCCTGGAAATTGAAATAAGAACACCGTGAATTCATTGTCCCAGGAAGGCGAAACTTTATTGACACATTCCTGGGGTCAGATACATCACATGATCACACTGACAGAACCACAGGCACATAGACACAGGCAACAGAGCATGCACAATGTCGGCACTAGTACAGTGTATATCCACCTTTCGCAGCAATACAGGCTGCTATTCTCCCATGGAGACGATCGTAGAGATGCTGGATGTAGTCCTGTGGAAAGGCTTGCCATGCCATTTCCACCTGGCGCCTCAGTTGGACCAGCGTTCGTGCTGGACGTGCAGACCGCGTGAGACGACGCTTCACCCAGTCCCAAACATGCTCAGTGGGGGACAGATCCGGAGATCTTGCTGGCCAGGGTAGTTGACTTACACCTTCTAGAGCACGTTGGGTGGCACGGGATACATGCGGACGTGCATTGTCCTGTTGGAACAGCAAGTTCCCATGCCGGTCTAGGAATGGTGGAACGATGGGTTCGATGACGGTTTGGATGTACCGTGCACTATTCAGTGTCCCCTCGACGATCACCAGTGGTGTACGGCCAGTGTAGGAGATCGCTCCCCACACCATGATGCCGGGTGTTGGCCCTGTGTGCCTCGGTCGTATGCAGTCCTGATTGTGGCGCTCACCTGCACGGTGCCAAACACGCATACGACCATCATTGGCACCAAGGCAGAAGCGACTCTCATTGCTGAAGACGACACGTCTCCATTCGTCCCTCCATTCACGCCTGTCGCGACTCCACTGGAGGCAGGCTGCACGATGTTGGGGCGTGAGCGGAAGACGGCCTAACGGTGTGCGGGACCGTAGCCCAGCTTCATGGAGACGGTTGCGAATGGTCCTCGCCGATACCCCAGGAGCAACAGTGTCCCTAATTTGCTGGGAACTGGCGGTGCGGTCCCCTACGGCACTGCGTAGGATCCTACGGTCTTGGCGTGCATCCGTGCGTCGCTGCGGTCCGGTCCCAGGTCGACGGGCACGTGCACCTTCCGCCGACCACTGGCGACAACATCGATGTACTGTGGAGACCTCACGCCCCACGTGTTGAGCAATTCGGCGGTACGTCCACCCGGCCTCCCGCATGCCCACTATATGCCCTCGCTCAAAGTCCGTCAACTGCACATACGGTTCACGTCCACGCTGTCGCGGCATGCTACCAGTGTTAAAGACTGCGATGGAGCTCCGTATGCCACGGCAAACTGGCTGACACTGACGGCGGCGGTGCACAAATGCTGCGCAGCTAGCGCCATTCGACGGCCAACACCGCGGTTCCTGGTGTGTCCGCTGTGCCGTGCATGTGATCATTGCTTGTACAGCCCTCTCGCAGTGTCCGGAGCAAGTGTGGTGGGTCTGACACACCGGTGTCAATGAGTTCTTTTTTCCATTCCAGGAGTGTATTTCTATGTCAGCCATTTTTTCGTTCGTGCGACGATTTAGAGAAGGAACTGCAGTGCGGTCTTCCTCTGTGAAACAGCTTTGGAGAAGGGTGTTTAGTATTTCAACTTTATGCGTGTCATCCTCTGTTTCAATGCCATTATCATCCCAGTATCTGGATATGCTGTTTCGATCCACTTACTGATTTAACCTAACACCAGAACTTCCGAGGATTTTCTGTCAAGTCGGTACGTAGAATTTTACTTTCGAATTTACTGAACGCTTCATGCATAGCCCTCCTTACGCTAACTTTGACATCGTTTAGCTTCAGTTTGCCTGAGAGGTTTTGGCTGTGTTTAAATTTGCAGTGAAGCTCTCTTTGCTTTCGCAGTAGTTTCCTAACTTTGTTGTTGAACCACGGTGGGTTTTTCCCGTCCCTCACAGTTTTACTCAACACGTACCTGTCTAAAACACATTTTACGATTGCCTTGAACTTCCATAAACACTCAACACTGTCAGTGTCAGATCAGAAATTTTCTTTTTGATCTGTTAGGTAGTCTGAAATCTGCCCCCTATTACTCTTGCTAAACAGATAAACCTTCCTCCCTTTTTTTATATTCCTATTTACTTTGTGTGGTCGCGTTTTTCAAGGAGGGGGCTTGCACCCATTGTTTCGCATGGTACTATCACAGCACAGGCCTACATTGATGTTTTAAGCACCTCCTTGCTTTTAACTGTTGAAGAGCAATTCAGAGATGGCAACTGCATCTTTCAACATGATCAAGCACTTGTTCATAATGCACCGCCTGTGGCGGAGTGGTTACACGACGATAACATCCCTGTAATGGACTGGCCTGCACAGAGTCGTGACCCGAATCCTATAAAACAACTTTGGGATGTTTTGGAACGCCGACTTCGTGCCAGGCATCACCGACCGACATCAATACCTCTCCTCAGTACAGCACTCCGAGAAGAATGGGCTGCCACTCCCCAAGAAACCTTCCAGGACCTGATTGAAAGTATGCCTGCGAGAGTGGAAGCTGTCATCAAGGCTGAGGGTGGGCCAGTCCGATACTGAATTCCAGCATTACTGATGGATGGCACCACAAACTTTTAAGTCATTATCAGCCAGGTGTCCAGGTACTTTTGATTACATAGTGTATCACAATTGGCACATCAGTTCAGTTCTAAACTACTTCATTCCCAGCTCACCTGGAGGAACTGTAATAAAAATTTTGCACCCACACAATAAAATTATTCTGCTCTGCAGCAACATGTTTGCATACCATTACACCCGTTAATTAAGAAATGTAAAGGAAAAAAGTAATGATTGTATACATACTTATGTATAAATTTTTTTGCATGTATTAAAGGTATTTCGTTTTTCCTCCTCTGCAGTATTACACCTCTCTTGTCAGTGACTTCACTAATTCAGATTCCACTCTAGGTGTGTGGTTTTCCATTTTTTTGGCTGTAACTTGGTTTCATAATTTTAAGTTATAGCTGAAAGAATAAATTGCTCACTAGAACCGTTTGGACCTCGAATTCCTGGATGATTAACAGGAATAACAAAAAATCTAAACAGGGACGTCTAGACTTGAATTTGCAACTGGAAATGATGTTTTGAAGGTGTTACAATACAACAACTAATGACATGGTGTGTAAAGAAGACATTAAGTGAATGATGGAAATAGATTTAACCTTGATATAAAGTACAGAAAGAGAACAGCTAGAATGACATTGATGGTAACAAAACACCTGAAATAATGAGAGCATGAAGACCTCTTAGGAAGGCAAAAAGGGGATACTGTATTTTATGGATTGTAAGATGTACTTTTTTCTTCAAAAAATTGCCTCCAAAACTGAGGTGCATCTTATACTCTACATTAATGTCAAAATGTCCAGTGTTTGATTTAAAATTCCCACTACTCTTAAAAACAGCCATATTTTGATGTCGTGGGAAACCTATCTGTACCTGCTGACACTGGATTCAACAAGCAACACCAATGCTATTTTCTGTATATTCCTCCTGTCTTAACATTACATGCAAATATGATAATTTATATTAATTGGCTATATAAGTGACTGTACATAGGTGGGTACATTAGAATGTCAATGGCAAGTCTCGAACTAACAATATCCTAAATGCAATTACAACATAACTTGTCATAAAACTGGGCAATACAGTAGAGATAGAGTTTGTCATCTGTGAAGAGATGACGGCTTGCAATCTGTGCTGAAGCATTTGTCTAATCAGAGTACTACTACTGGAGTGAACTGAAGAGAGGACACCTTCATATGCTGTACAATTAGCCGGGTACAATTGTCAATGATGAAATCATTAACGATTTTCAGGCTTGAAGAACTGCATATGATATGCAACAGTGACCTAAGGCAGTACACAATCATATATTTGTTGACTATTGTCATTCAACTGCTTTTATAGTGTGGCAGGCACATTCAAACTTGGGCACAACCAAACTGAAGAGATGGGTAAATACTAGTTAGTGTGCTTAGTCTACTAACAAGCCTCTTATGCCCAGATATAGCTTTGACTTAACATCAAGAGATCCTGCGCAAGGAATGAATTTACACATTATTCATGATGCTGGAAATGGAAAGAACGCGAAAGGGTTCAGGAAGAGAGAAGGGGGGAGTAAGAGAGCACAGTGCCACACAACACTGCTCCATTGTCCATTGTTATACTGCATTGGTCATTCAAAGAGTGATCCTCTCCCCACAAGTGTTTTTGCTGTTATACTTGTTATTTACATGCCGTACACTAATTGGAAGTTCTGCAAGTTCACTTAATTTGCATGCCTCTTTCCTGGCATTTCAATTTTTACAAACAATTTTGCGTAGGGCTTTTTACCATCACATCAGCTTGCCTAACAGGAGAAAATACAAAATGGATGGATTTCTTAAAAGACTGTACCTATGTTAAGCTACAGTGAAATTTATGAAACACGTGAAATAGTGCAGAGGTTAAGACAACTGGATTAATATACATTTTGTTTTCCATGGATACTTAGTACTTAGATTTAGATCCTAAATATCACTTAAGGATGAGGCTGCTTTTGTAACGCACAAAAAACAATTTTTTAAAAGACCATCGTATATAATATTTATTCGAATACAAAGAGTTACATGGATGGCACTTATGACTACAGTGGCGGCAGCAGCAGTAACACTGAAGGAAGTAGCCATTTACATCGCTCTTCGCAAAAGGAACTGTTTGTTGACATTGTGAGGGCAGCAACAATGTCTTCACTATTCATTCTTCTTAATGCCCACTATTCTTTCAATATCAAGAACTTTTCTCTTTACTTTCTGACTGATAGCTAAAACACTGTCTTGGATCTTATTTTGCGCATCATCTAAGTTGTGTTTACGTGTAGCTAAATCAGTTCTCTCCTTTTTCAGTTGAGATATTTCGGCAAATGTTCTCACCTGTGGATTACAAAATAAGAACAGCTTTTAATAAAACTGCACTTAAAAAACAGAACACAACAAAAATTAAAACATGAAAATAAGTAAAAAAATAAAACATATGTAATGAAACATAAAAACTAGACTATTAGCACCACATCCAGATTTAAGAAAATCATTTGTGTGTCCATCCCTTCTAATTTGAGCTTTCTTCACTGAGTGGTAACACTAGCAAGCATCAATGCAAAGTGTAGATAATTCACATCTAGCTTCCAGAGGCAAATAGCAACTACAAATTCTGTTTCTAGACAAAGTTCTTTATTACCACCACGCCACTTTTTCACTCCTCCGGGTTAGTTTAGAGGGGGGGGGGGGGGGTGAAGCAACCTTCTGCCTGATGCCATTCAGCACTCGTTGACCAATTCTAAATTTACTGAAGCAAATAGAGGTAAGTTAAAACAATTCCATACATCAATTAGAATACAGCATTTAACTTCATTTTCTTATGTGTCTATGGAAACATGAAAAAATAATACAATTCTTACTTAGTGTCTACCAGCCTCCTGCCCACCCTTTCTAGGAAAAGTAGTTTTTACTCTATTCATCCTTATTAGGTGACCAAAATAAATTAATATATGACAACAATTGCAGCACATTGATCCACTGATATTTAACCCAGCTTATAGAATCTAATGGACATCGATTTCCTTTTCTTTTTTCAGTAGTGGTTCAGAGGTGAGTGCCCATTCTTACAGTCAACAGTAGTGACATAACACTTGGGGGGAGGGTATTCTTGTATCAAAGAGGAGGTAATTTGGTTAATAAAGTGTCAGATGTATATATAAAAAAAGGAAAAAGGCAGCATCTGAAACCTGAAACAAACAGCTCCATTGGGGTGTTTGCATTGTGTATCCTGTGTTGTAAAGAATACAGTAGGAGTATCTTTATTAATCCATTGTGCTGAGAGCTATTTGTTCATTACAAACATTGACCTTACTTCAACATAATAAAGATATGAAAAATCTACTTCTCAAGCATCAGCAGAATGATACAAAGATAAAAGGAACTAACACAGCCACTAGCTTACAATATAACACTAATTTGTCCAGAAAAAGTAGATAAAGGTTACAAGAGTGGCCTTTTAAGTAAAGAGAAAAAAATGTAGAAACATTTTTATTGCTTCTCAAGATATTGCACTTTAAAAATTATTGAGTAAGGTTGAGTGAAGTGGTCAGGGTGTGAAAAGTTGCCCTGAACAGTGCTGCTGCCTGCCCAGAATTGGTCAAACTACTACTAATACACACTATCCTAGTTGTCAGTGAGTTTGATAGAATATGGTTGTTCCATAATTTTTGAGTTAAAACGTTTCTGATTTTCAGTTGCTTGATGTATGGGAAGTCATTAATATTGTTGCATCCTAGAATCATATTCCAGGTAGATATTAAAATTTGTTAACATTTTCCCTGTACAGTGCCAGAGCCAGAGAGGAAGTCAAGACAGGCAAATGCACAATACCTACATGAGAAAGCTAACCTGGAAGTACAACCAATATTAACCTGGAAGAACAACCAATATTGCATGTAGTATGGGCACAGCACCAAGTCAATTGCCTGCATTCCACCTGAGCCGCACGACCAAGATGCCGATGCATCAGAATGAACAATCTCACTGAGAAGAGAACATAACGTCATTCTAGTGACCATGCACGATGAAGCAACAATGCCTAAGTCTGATGCAATAATGGCTTTACAGCACACTGACACTGTAGAAATAAACAGGCTGAAGGCCTGAAAGAAAGAGTTGTGACACTGCAGCACGATGCAGAGTGCTGACAAGCTCAGAAAACTGGGGCACATTCTGTCATCCATGCTGAAGGGTAATGTCAGTGGTATAGCCCAACAAGTACAAATATCCTGACTTGTACAGCTAGAACCTCAGTCTTGCAGCTAACCAGTTCTGAGGTGGGCACTCTGATGCTCCATCCTCAGCCTACTGAAACGACTACTACCTATAATGCCACCACCAACTATAGCTGATGGGCTCTGCTGTCAAGAGCTGCTGCAACCTCATCCTGACCTTCAATGATGGAAAGACTTTGGTGCCTTCCAACGTTAAGCCGCTGCATGCCTCACTGTTGTTCCCTGGTGAGGTGATCTACCACCATGGTAGGGCTTTGTAACCATTATAGAAAAATTTGTAATGAATTCTGCCCAGATAGCCATGCCTTTGAACCATTTATTAAGAAAAGGAGCAAAATCTGAATGGCCTACTGACTGCCTGACAGCATCTGACACCTTGAAATAGGCACTGTCATTGGATTCAGTTTTACTATTTCCCAACTTTGAAAAGGAATTCATTTTGACCTGTGATGCAAGCACTGTGACAGTGGGATGCATTCTCAGCCAGAGTATCGATAAAAAGAAACGTCCAGTAGCATACACATCCAGACAACTGAACGAAAGAAAGAGAAATTACTCCACTACAGAGAAGAAAATGTTAGCAGTTACCTATGGCAATTCTTACTTCGATTGTTATTTGAAAGATCTAAAGTTTGAAAGTAGTGATGGATCACAATGTATTAAAGTGGTAGTTAGGTTTCAAAGGTCCTCCCAGTAGGTTAACAAGATGGGCACTGAAGTTAAATGTACTTTGGTAGATAAGTCAATGTAGTTCCTGGCCAGGCTAGTAATAAATTTGGGGTATTAATGCTAGTCTTTTAAGCAAAGCTGGATGTGCTAAGTACGTAAATATTCAAACAATGCTATTTTACTGACATGAGAATGGCTGGGAAATCTTCAAGCTACAAAATCCTGTAATTCCATGTAATGTTGTGAAATAAACCACCACAATATCAATGCCAGTTGTTACAAAATCTTGTCTCATTTCATTCATGAACGAGTGAAAAATATTGAATCAGTGCTTACGTAAGTAGACATTTGTAATAACAGTAAAAGTAAAATGTAATTTGGAAATCCTGTGGGGACATGGTCTTGTGACTCTACTAAAACTTTAATGATTTATTAATTTACTGATTGTGTCAATACAATAATGTGTTTCTAGATTAAGGTAATTGCAGTGTAATTTATTTTCTTGTATAATAGGAATTTGTAGGTTTGATTTATTAAATGGTGACAACTGGTATGGGTCAGTACTATCCCCAAAGAGTGATAAACTGATATGGTGCTTGTACAAAGAGAACTTTACATTGTTTTGAATATTCTGAATGATAATGTCTGCTAGCTGTCAGATTCATCCACTACAACCTCACCAAAGTGACCCCATTCCAGAAATCCAGCAGGACCTCCAGTATCTCTTTAAATCCTTAGGGACAACCCAGAACTTCTCCCTCTCTGTCTCCCCACCCCCCCCCCCCCCACCCCTCTCACCCCAACCACTCCCTGCACTCCTACCCTCTACATGCTCCCTTAGGTCCATAAACACAACCACTTAGGACATGCCATTTAGGCTGGTTACAGTGCCCCATTCAGAGAATATCTGCTCTCGTAGATCAACACCTTAAGCCTATTAGCTGCAATCTACCCTCCTCTATAAAAGATACCAACCATTCCTCCACCGGCTCTCCAAAGTTTCTGCTCCTTTACCACACGGTGCCCTGATCGTCATTGTTGATGCCACCTGCCTTTCACTAATGTCCCTAATGCCCAAGGCCTAGCTACTATTGAATATTACTTTTCCCAACACCGAATTGATTCCAAATCTACAGCCTCCTTACTGGTCACCATGACGAACTATATCCTTACCCAAATTACTTTTACTTTGAAGGCATCATCTACAAACAAATCCAGGGTACAGCAAGGGGCCTCCACATGGCACATCCTTTGCCAACCTATTCATGGGCCATCTAAAGGAATGCTTTCAAACCACCAAGAACACCAAACCCCACACCTGTTTCAGATTTATTGATGATTTCTTTGTGACCTGGATTAAGAGTGAGGACACACAATCCACAATCCTCCAGAACCTCACCACCTTCTCACCCATTCACTACACCTAATCCTCCTCAACCCAACAAGCCACCTTCCTTGATGTTGATCTCCACCTCAAAGATGCTACATCAGTACCTCCACCCATATCAAACCTACCAAACCACAAGCAACACCTCCACATCAATAGCTGCCTTCCATTCCATACCAAGATGTCCCTTCCATACAGCCCATCCACCCATGGCCGTTCCATCTGTAGTGACAAGCAATCCTTCTCCAAATATATCAAGGATCTCACTGAGGCCTACGCAGACTGTAATTATGCTCCCAACCTCTTACAGAAACATATCTCCCATGCCTTATTTCTCTGGTCACCCACCATTTTCGGAATCCCACCTTCCAGCCACAGAGGAGCATTCCCCACTTGACTCAGTACCATCCAGGAATGGAGCATCTGAACCACATTCTTCACTAGGGTTTTGACTACCTCTCGTCGTGCCCTTAAACGGGGAATGTCCAACCCACTAACCTCCCCACCCCAGACACAGTGGTATTCCATCACCCACCAAAACTACACAATATCCTTGTCTATTCCTACACAACAACCCCTGCTCCGAACATCTGGCCTCATGTCTCCTATCCCTGTAATAGACCTAGATGCAACACCTGTCCCATACACCCTCCCACCACCATCTACGCAGTCTGGTCACAAGCATCACCTATCCTATCAAAGCCAGGGTTACCTGTGAAACCAGTCACATGTTCTACGAGCTAAGCTGCAACCACTGTGCATCGTTCTATGTGAGATTGACAACCAACAAGCTGTCTGTCCGCTTGAACGGCCACGGACAAACTGTGGCTAAGAAACAGTTGGACCAACCCATGGCTAAGCAAGCTGCCCAACACCATGTTCTTCATTTTAATGACTGCTTCACACCCTGTGCCATCTGAATCCTTCCTACCAACACCAGCTTTTCTGAATTGCGCCCATGAGAACCCTTCCTGCAAAATATCCTGCATTCACTTAACCCTTCTGGCCTCAACTTCTATTAGTCATTGTCCTTCACCCACTTATCCCCTTTCCTTCTCCCAGTCCACAGCCTAACCTCCTGACTGCACCTAACTGCCCTACCCTCTCTCTACCTCGTCCCTATATACTCTCATGAACAACACTTTACCATCCCCCACCCATACCCTGCTCCCCCCCCCCCCCCCCCTTGCCATCCCTGCCCCAGCCTCTTCCTTACTCCCACAACCCAGACTGCCTCTTCCATCATGTGCAGTCGCTTTCAGTCTGGCCCGGCAGCCAGAGACACTGGTCATGTGCATGTGAGCTGCATTTGTGTGAATGTGTTGTCTATTTCAGAAGAAAGCCTTCTACCTGCAAAAGTTTACATGTTTAGTAGTCTTTTTGTTGTGCCTATCTGTGACCCTCATCTCCACTATATGGTGAGTAGCATAATATTGACATTTCATTGAGTAACATCATCTAGTCACAGGTACATTCAAAACCTGTTTCCGCAGCTCTGCCCAAGTTGTACCAGTGTCCAAATAGCTTCTAGTCTAAGTACTTTATGATTTTGCAACACTATGAATTTAACATTTTTGTAACTACCAAACATCAATTAAATATTTTAGGCATAAGTGTAAAATAAATCAGTTACATAAATACAATACGGTGCTGTCATTGAAAAGTGAATATAACTTTTTTCGTAGTGTAAGCAGATGATTGTGGTTTGGTCACTGAAAGGGTAACAAAACTTTGTATTGTGATAAGTGGAGGATTGTAAGAGAACAGGTGCGACAGATCCCAGAAAGTAGAACTGGCTGCATATAGTGCACCTTCAGTTTCCTTTTAGAGAAGAGATAATGATTTGGTATCACACTATATATATAATTGCTGTATAATCCAGCATACACCAAATCAATATCCAAAATATCAGAAGTACATTCCCTGGACAGAAAAAACAACCATGACCTTATCACAATCCATTTGGCTTATAGCTCGATATAAATATTACAAAAAAATTATGTTTGCAGACTTAAGGTGGCTCATCCTAACTACATACCAAACATTACCATCTACATCTAAATCTACATGGATACTCCACAAGTCACACTTAAGTGCCTGCCAGAGGGTTCATCAAACCACCTGCACAATAATTCTCTATTATTCCAATTTTGAAATTCTTAACAAAGAGCACTACATGGGGATCTGCATTCACAATACAATTAATCAGTGAAACAGTAAGCTTAAGATTAAGATTTAATGCACTAAATAACACTAATCGTCAGCACAGAAGACTGCGCTTGTTATACATTGAGGTACACTTACATTTACATCACACGTGCCAAGACGCGGTCTTGCAATTTCTGCCAATCTCCACTCCACAGCAGCTATCGTGTTATTTGCCTTCTGTGCCTACAATTTAATGGAATTATGAATAAAACATATGGCTGACGGTTGCAAAACTAGATGTATTTTTCTCGGAGTATCCAACAGGCATCACACAACATAAGTAGTCAAAGTAGATGTTGATGTGAAACATAAGTATTACTTTAACAGTGGATAAGTTTTTAAAGTATAAACCAATGCAAAAATTATTGTGTAGTACTCGTACACTGCCTTACAAAATATGCATCCTGACTAAAGGATGAGTAACAGCACGACAAGCACTTTTTTATGCTCAATAGCATCAACTAGTCGGTGACACATGTGACCCTCTATGTAGCTGCCAGGTTACTTTTTGTCTGTATTAAAGAACACATTGTGCCATATGACAAATAAACAGAAAGATAGTTACTATTCACCATATAGTGGAGCTGCTGAGTCACAGATAGGCACAGCAAAAAGACTGTCCCTGGATTTTCCACTGCCAAACAATAAGACAGAGACATAGAGAGGGTGACCTAATTAGGGACCCATCCCTATTTAGGCTACCTCCTCTATGTCTAACTGTCTTATTGTGGGAGGTGGGAGTTGGAGCGAGTGGGGTGGGGGTGTCGGCCTAAACAGGGACAAGTGGGTGGCCTAAGCAGGTTGGTTGGTTGGAGGGAGGGGGGAGTTTATGGGACTAAATGGCAATTCAAAAGTTACAAGCGTAAGGTAAAGCTTTCTGCTAAAAGTGGGTGGATCTGATCAGAGGGGTCAAGCTATGAAGCGAGAAAGCAAAAAACACACAAAAGGGTAGGCCAAATCTACCGTATTTACTCGAATCTAAGCCGCACTCGAATCTAAGTCGCACGTGAAAAATGAGACTTGAAATCAAGGGAAAAAAAAATTTTCCCGAATCCAAGCCGCACCTGAAATTTGAGACTCGAAATTCAAGGGGGAGAGAAAAGTTTTAGGCCACACCTTGAAATCGAAACAAAGTTGGTCCATTGTAATATGAGACACAATTTAGGTCGAATGAATGACAATACAGCTACAGTAGTTTGGTTCGAGTCTTAAGCTTAGCAGTTAAGCTTTACCAGGTAGGCATTGCTATGCGTCAGGTGCTCCGACCGTATTTATACGGGTACCCTTCCTTTTTCACGTGCTTCGTCTGGTTTGAATTGATTGCTTATTTTTCTTTGATCTGATAAGTGCCGTTCTCTATGTTATAGGTGTTTACGTCACTCTAAGCTGAAAATGTATTATTGTACTGTGTCATGCATTGTTTATCGCATTCTGTTAATGAGTGTTAAAGGCCTGTCGCCGCTCGCGGCACGGCTTGCTGTTGTGCGCGCAACCATGGCTTGAAGAGGAATCTTCTCATTAGCGAAACAATGGCAAGAGACGGCTATTTGTTGTTACTTACACTGCTGCTTTCTTTGATAATGATCAACAAGAACCAAATAATAGACTGCGTATGATAGATGATGTTCTGAACTAGAGTTTAGCGAGAATTTTTCTCCGTTTGAAAATCTTTGCAGACGCCTCTTCAGTACATTACATTCTGCACAGGAATTAGTCATCGTAGATTTAAAAATCTAGTCAATTGCCGTGCTTCATTTCTGACTGTGTCACTGTTAGGCATAAGAATAATACGAATATAAACATGACATATGTATATTATTCCGCGTTTGCTGTTGTCTCACTCACTCTAGTTTTGTAGTTTATTAGGCAGACAGGATTTAAATGAGATAGCAGCAAACACGAAAGAATACATGGCAAAATGTTTATATTCGTATTATTCTTATGGTGCAGAGAGTACTGCATGTGATTCACAATTCATAAAATTCCTGTTAGCAACGATCTCTTCTCACAGGTTGGAAAAAATTCAGAACGTGGAGTTGGTCATATTGATAAACACCCCAAACAGTCTTTCCAGTCGGATTTTCGTAGTACATTGAAATGGCATAAGACAGTGGAATTCTTCCAAGAGGAGCTGGGAGAGGGAGAGGGAGAGGGAGAGGGGGAGGGGGAGACCCATGGCAAATACACAAGGAAGTGAGTTGTTCTGCATCTGGTTCACACTATAGATTTAAAATTTAGAGGTGGAGGTCAAGCCCCTAAGGAGGACAAAAAAAAAAGAAAAGCCAACAAGGAGGAGGAAAAGCAAGCAAACCAAAACTTTAAGACAAAACAAAGTCAGGAGGACAGCTGGGTGAACATAAATAACACCTAGAGAGGGAAAGGAAGGGGGCAAAGGGAAAGGATTAAGGACAGGGAGGAAGAAGGAAGGGGAAGATAAAGCAACCCAGAACAAGAAAGGCTGCAATAGCTCAGGGACCTGTGCATGCCACACATGTACCCACAAAAGAACTGTGACCCCTCTGGGGGTGGCCTAAGCAGGGACAGGAGGCAGGAGGGGGGTGGGCGAAGTGTGGGATGAGATGGAGGGGAGAATGGGGTGCAGGGAACTGGAGAAAGGGTTGGGATAAGGACTGGGCAATGATGGGAGCTGGGAGAGGTAAATAGGCATAATCAAGCAGAGAATTAAAAATAAAATGAAACCAGATAAAAAAAGGCCCATCTGATAAATCTAAATATATATTTGGAAAGCCAAAGAACTAAGTATAGAGGAGGGTCTTCACATTAACCCTATATTGCATGATTTTTTTTTTTTTTTTTTTAGGAAACCAGTTTCAATGAACTGGGGAGGCAGGGCCTAACGCACAAAAATTATGATCCAGGTTGAACATAACAATTTTGAATAAATTTTGATTAACTCAATAACTTAGGTTTGTTGTCATCCAAAAATATTGATTAGTTATTAATAATTCTGTTGCAGAGAAACGGAAACATAATCTGTGCTAATACTAAGCATGATGTTACATACCTTACAAAACTAACTAGATGTGATCTTCGTGGCATAAATAATTCTCTATTTCAGCTGCTTTCGTGTTTGTTTATGTACACTCGATTTACAGCAAAGATCATCAACTCTGGATTGTTTCTGCCAACATAATTATGCTAAACACAACCTAGCTCACTGTAGCTAGACTGTGTGTGTTGCCGGATGGCATCATCATGCATAAGCGAGTGGTTTCCTTGAAATTGTATGTAAATTTACAGTTTGTTGTCAAATGTCAACAAAATGCAATAGAGATTTAATTTCAAAAACTTTCTGTCCTGTTCCAATCGCACAATGTGTAAGAGAAAAATGACTGTGTCTCATAGTGTGACCTATAACTTCTTACTTGGTTCTCATGATCCCTGCAGGATCTGTGTGATGGTGGCAGCAAAATAGTCTAAAGTCTTCTTTGACTACACATTTTTTAAATCTACCCATAATGTTTTCATATAAACTGCATCACCTTTCTTCCAAAGATTTCTCTTAAAGTTCCCTGATAATTTGTCACCTTTTTCTTAGACTACACTGATCTCTAATCTTATAAGTATCTCTATGAATTCATTTGATATCTGTTGTCGCATCTACTTGATGAGGACTCTGAACACTGGAACAATACTCTAAAAATATAAAAACAGCATCTTCTATGTTATTTCCTTTACAGTTGCATTACACATACACACACAAAAGAAATGGTAAACAAAATTCTTAAAAGTACCATTGACTGGTATTATGTGAATGGTCTCATCCTCAATTTTAAAAAGACACAACATATTCAGTTCTGCACATCTAGGGGTATTACACAAGTGATAAGTGTAGCACACAATGTGGAAATGATATATTGGTTTGGAAACATCAAAATTCTTAGGCATCCATATTGATGAGAATTTAAACTGGAAAAAGCACATTTCAGAACTCCTAAAACAACTTAGTTCAGCCATGTTTGTGCTTAGAATCATTGATAATCTTAGGTAGAGACAAATCAGTAAGCTGACATATGGAATAATGCTCTGGGGTACCTCATTTTTTAAGGAAAAAAGTCTTCATTGAACAAAAATGTACCATAAGAATATGTGGTGATCACCTATGATCATCTTGTAGATATCTGTTTAAGGAGTTGGGCATTCTGACTACTGCTTCACAGTGTATTTATTCCTTCATGAAGTTTGTTATAAATAGTCCACTACAGTTGAAAAAGAACAATGATGCACATAATTACAATATCAGAAGGAACAGTGACGTTTATTACTCCACATTAAGGTTGTCTTTAGGACAGGAAGGGTGCAAAATGCTGCAACAACAATTTTTGATCACTTGCCTAGTGATATAAAATGTCTGACTGATAGCAAAGTAAAGTGTGAAAACAAACTGAGAACGTTTCTGCTATACAACTCCTATTCTGTACAATAATTTCTATTACTGTAACCTATAAAAGGTGGTTGCTAGAACTTATTAACTCACAACGTTTTTATATCTTTTTTTCTTTTTGGAAAAAAAACCTTAGAAATGACCAGAATGTAGCCATATGTACAAATTAATTTGCAATGTGGATGTAAAATGACTCATTCCACATCAGTAAGATCTATCATGTAAAGTGATCTATGGAACATTAAACTAACAAACCAGAACTGTTCCAATAAATCCAAGCTTTCCATTTGCCTTCCTTAATAGAAATGTTATGTGATCACCCCACTTCACAATGCTTGTTGGTACTGGCCATAAATATTGCTCAAGATCTTACCCATAATCTGATATTACTGAGTTCCCTCTATTATAAGTGATATCTTGCATCCATCTATATTTAGAGAGAGCTGCCATTCAGTATACCAACAAAAATTTTGTCCAAATTTTCCTACATTTCCTTACGACTGTCAGACGACGATCCTTATCTGCAGAAAACAGCATTGTCAGCAATAATCTTATAGTGCTGCTGGACCTATCTGATAAATTCTTCACATATAGTGAGGATATTATAGATACTATTACACTTCCTTCAGACATATCCAGTCCTCCTTTTGTTTCTGAAGAACATTCAGCGTCCATTATACAATACTGGGTTCTACTAGTCAATTTTCATTGAGACAATCACATATCTATGACAATACTTCATGTATCTATATCTTTGTTAGTAGTCAGTGATTGGGTATAGTGTCTAATGCTTTTCAGAACTTCCCTAAATGACCAGATGAGCCAACAGGTGTGAAACAGCACTATTTTTTTCTCACTTAGTTTCAGTAGGGTGCCCGACATATAAAAGTTTATAGGACATATCACAACTGATTATATGACAGGGAAAATGTACTCAATGAAGCATATCAACAGACAATTACTAAAACATAAAATATACTTGGCTTAAATGTACATGCTGAAGAAGAGCCAGGATATGGCACAGCAAACTGCCAAAGGAGACAGCTATATTGACTGAAGGGAGATGCAACCAACAAAATTTGGCATTTATAATCTCTAATTACTCTTTCACATGGTTAAGATTTTTCACCACAGCTGCATGGAAGTGACAAATGTACCACTTTGGTGCTATTTTTATCTATTATTTCACACTAAGCCTTAACATCATTTTACTGATAACAGATAGCACTATCAGCTGCCTATACACGGCAAAAGTTAAAATCCTGTTGATATTAAACAATGGCATAAGCAGGTTAACATCTCAAAAGTCAAAAGATTATGATAAATTACAGGATTTGCTAATAACGTAGTCTTACACTTTGTTTCTGAATATCTTGCCTTTCCTGTGTTATGCCTGCCAGTAAACAGTTATAGACTATTGCACCAGAATATTACACTGCATTTTGAACCCTAGACAGGAAAAACTATATAATTTGTATACTTATATTTCCAGGAAAGTGGATATGGGAGGCAGTTTGGCTCAATTATAGCCTCAGGTTTGTTGATGGTAAGTAATTCTCTTATGTCGTAAACAGTGTGAAGGAAAAAAAAGGTTGTTTTTCTCTACAGGTGACCAATAGTTGTGACAATGTTAAAGCAGTTCCACTGCCTAGGATGATAAGTAGGATGGCTGGTTTTCAGATGTGGTGGTGGCGGTGGTGGTGCTGTAGCACACAGGTAGAGTTAGAGTGGGGAAAGGGGGAGGCAGGGGGGGGGGGAAGGGAGGGGTGGCGATCTGAGCCTGCTCCAGGCTGACACTGCAGGGAGAGGTTCACCATCCATGCCCCACCCCTAACACCAGCTCATAAAGATGGGGAGTTTTGCTTTATTGTCAGTGTGTGTGTGTGTGTGTGTGTGTGTGTGTGTGTGTGTGTGTGTGAGTGAGTAAGTCTCCAACTTTAGTACTCTGCTAATGTTGGCCAAAGTGGTGCATTCTTCAAGTGTATGGGCCACTGTCAATGGGGGGCCACCTCATTCAGAATGGGGTAGATGCATTTCTTTCAGAATAAATTCATGGGTGCAATGAGTAGTCTGCGTAGAAAAACTGAATTTCTCTGAGAGACACTCTGAGACATCCTCCATACAGTGATGGTCCCGTAAACGATCTTCATTTGTTGGGTGGTGTTCCAGTTCACTTTCTCTCTTCTCATCCTTTTATTTGTCATAGTCCTGATGGTCCTGACAGTGGCACAGTTTCTAGGTCTGTTTTTGTTTTAGGGCACAAAAACAACTAGGGTCATACGCACCCATGTCAAAACTATAGAACACTAAGACAGGGGTAAGTTATAAAACAACTACACGTCAATCCCAATCGACATAAGAGAAGACAGCTAAAAACAAGGACATGGAGAAAGGTCTATAGAATAGACCATAGTGAAATGGAGGTCCACAACTAAAATTTGAATGGCCTTCTCCATATTGCTGCAATGGATGAAAAGTGAATCACGATCGACAACCCGTCCATCATTTGCTAAAACAGCCGATAACTCAGACAGCAGTCCCAAGCAGAAATGTAAATGATTAAAAAGTGGGCACTCCGTCAGGAAATGGCGGACAGTTAACACTTGGGTGCAATGTGTACAAAGTGGTGGGGGAGCGCCACTTAAACGACGATGGCTAAAAAGGCAGCGCCCAATACGCAACCTAGTTAAAATGTCCACCTCACAGCGGGAGGACCGAGAGGGGGTCGTCCAAGCTGCTGGGAGAGGCTTAATTACCTGGAGCTTATTCCCTTGGAGGGAGGACCAGTGGTGATGCCAACATGACACCACCCCCTGGCAGGTGGCAACACAGAGATCATCAGAGGGAATATAAGAATTAGTGGGCTGGGGCACGAGGACTGCAGCTATGGCAGCAGCATGAGCAGCGTCATTTCCTGTCAGACCGACAAAACAAGGAACCCACATATCAGTTACAGTGGCTCCATCAACAGTGAGCAAGTGACTGTTTTCCTGGATCAGTTGAATTAAGGCTCTTCTTTTTTTCTTATTATAAATGGCTCTGAGCACTATGGCACTAAACATCTGAGGTCATCAGTCCGCTGTTGCATTAAGGGATGGGCATTGTACAGTACTCAGAAGCTTTGTAGGGTGCTGAGAGAGTCTGAGCAGATGACACAATTGAAAACCTTGTGTCGCCGGATGCACTCAGTGGCCTGATACAGGGCAAAGAGTTTTGCTGTACATATGGAGCAGTGTGCTGGAAACTGTACTGAAAAACGCCAATGACGAAGGCACACCGGACACCACGGTCTGTCCGGGAGCCATCAGTGTACACAAAGGTATAGTCGTGAAGTTCCATGAGAAGTTCATGAAACTGAAGGTGATAGAGAAAGGCTGGTTTAGTGTCCTCAGGAAGTGAATCAAGAACAATGTGAAAATGGGCTGCCACGCTAAGTCAAGGTGGTGAAGGTTTCACACCCACTGGAAAAGTTGCAGGGAGTGAGAAGTTAAACTGGCGAAGCAATAGCTGAAAGCGAACACCTGGAGGTAACAGGGAAGAGGGATGCACCCCATCATCATCATCATCATCATCATCATCATCATCAGTTATCTGCTATATTAGCAGGTCCTTTGCCTCTCCATTTTCTGCGATCCATTGCTTTCTTCTTAAGGCTGCTGTATGTTGTACCGTCCATCATGTCATCCAGTATCTGGAATCTCTTCCTTCCTCGCTTCCTTTTCCCTTCTACATAACCTTCTAAAACTGTTTTTATCAGTCCGTCATTCTTTCTTAATATATGCCCAATCCAATTTCTTTTTCTTCTCTTTATTACACCTAGTAACTGCCTTTTCTCTCCCACTCTTCTCAGTACCTCTTCATTTTTTACTCTGTCCATCCAACTTATTCCTTCCATCTTCCGCCATGTCCAGATCTCAAAAGCCTCCAGCCTTTCTCTGTCTTTTTTCCTCATAGTCCATGTTTCAGCGCCATATAGAAGAACACTCCATACAAGACATTTTATGAGTCTCTTTCTGAGTTCTCTGTCCATACTGCTGCAGAAGATTCTCCTTTTCTTATAAAACGCCTCTTTTGCCATTGCTATCCTTGTTTTAATTTCTGTGGTGCACTTCCAGTTGGTGTCTATCCTACTTCCAAGATACTTAAAATTTTGCACCTGTTCTAGTGTTTCTCCATTCAGCACAATTTTTATTTCCTTATTTCCTCCTATTGCCAATACTTTTGTTTTATTTGTGTTAATTTTCATTCCATATTTTTTTCCGTTAGTTGCAATGGTGTCCACTAAATCCTGTAATTCTTTTTCCCCTGTGGCTAGAAGGACCATGTCATCAGCAAATCTCAAGCACCCTACTCTTCTTCCTCCAATTTCTACTCCTTTGTCATCTAATGAGCATTGGTCAATCATATTTTCCAAGTACAGGTTGAAAAGAGTAGGTGATAAACAGCATCCTTGTCTTACTCCTTTCCCTAGTCTGATCCAGTTTGTACTTTCTCCTCTCACTTTAACTGAAACTTTTTGATTAAGGTACAATGAGTTTATAAGTCTTCTGGTTTTCCAGTCCACTCTCTTTTCTCTCATAATAGTCGCCAGCTTGTCTCAAACCACATTGTCAAATGCCTTTTCTAAATGCCATACAGGCGATCAAAGGAGTCATCAAAGAAGGAGGCATAGGATGAGTGGCCATGCATGGCAGACAAACTGCATACATATCTGCTGAGCAGAAAGTCACAGCACTAGGACAGCAGTAATTCGGCAGCTTCTGTATACAGACTCTCAACCGGTCTAGTGTAAAAGGCGTCAGTGAATGGTGGACAGTATTGAGACACTGTAAGAGGGACAGACGTGCAGATGCATAAACAAATCACCCATAGTCTAGCTTCAAACAGACAAGGGAGCGGTACAAACAGAAGAGGGTGGCTCGATCTGGATCCCAGGAAGTACCACTGAGGACATGTAGAACACAGAGACCATGTACAGTGGAGTGCCAGGTAAGACACAGGGGGAGATCACGAGAGTTTCCTATCGAGCGCGAGCCCCAGGAATTTTGTAGTTTCAACAAATGGAAGGGCAACAGGCCCAAGTAGTACAGATTATGGTAGAAACCAAGTGCGAGGCCAGAAATTCATACAAACGGTTTTGTCATTGGAAAAACTAAAGCCATTATCGACGCTCCATGAGTAAAGACAATCGAAACATCGCTGAAGACGTCGCTCAGTGCGACATGTCTGTGGAGAACTGCAATAGATGGCAAAATCATCAACAAAAAGGGAGCCGGAGAGGCCTGATGGGAAATAGACCATTATAGAGTTAGTGGTGATAGCAAAGCGGATGAGGTACACTGCTTTCCTGGATAAAGGTGTCCGGTAAGGCAGAAACCACATGGACCTTCAAAACTTGGTCTGCTAAAAATTCCTCAAGGAACCGGGGCGGGCGGCCACATAAGCCCCATGTGTAAAGAGTACAGATGGTACCAGTCCTCCAGCAGGTGTCTTAGGCTTTCTATAAATCGAAAAACAGTCTAGGATTTCCGCAGAAAACCATTCATGACTTGGATGGACAAAGTGACTAGATGGTCAACTGCAGAATGGCACACTCGAAATCCACACTCTGCAGCGGTTAATAAATTGTGAGACTCAAGCCACCATACCAGCTGAGCATGAATCATACGTTCCATCACTTTGCAAACAGAGCTGGTGAGAGAGATGAGGCAGTAGCTAGAATGAAGGTGTTTGTCCCTACTTAGCTTAGGTATGGGTATGACAGTAGCTTAATGCCAGCATCTGGAAAACGTGCCCTCTGCCCAGATGCAGTTGTACGTGTTAAGCAGAAAGTGTTGCCCATAAAAGAAAGATGCTGCAGCATGTGAATGTGGACAGTGTCTGGACCTGGGGCGGAAGTTCGGGATGAAGTGAGAGCATGATCTAGCCCCCTCATAGTAAAGGCAGCATTGTAGCACTCACAATTCTGAGAAGAGAAGGATATCGTCCGAGCCTCCTCAGCTCATTTCCAATGGAGTAAGGCAGAGTGCTAGTGGGAAGAGTTCGAAATTTCTGCAAAATGGCAGCCCAAGGTGTCAGAGAGAACAATAGGGGCCACAATGACATCATCTGCTACTGTCAGGCTGGAAATAGGGGAATGGATCTTGGTCCCAGAGAGCCGTCAGAGGTTGACCCACATGCAGAGGAGGGACTGGAACTGTTAAAAGAACTAGCGAATGAAATCCAGCTAGCTTTTTTGCTATCCCAAATAACGCGACAACACTGTGTACACATCTGTTCATAATTAATGCAGTTTGCCATTGTAGGATGATGGTTAAAAATGCGGGAGCACGTCTCCGCGTGTGGATTGCATCACGGCATGCCTCAGTCCACCAAGGGACCGGATACGGTGCAGTAAAGAAGAAGTGCAGGGAATAGAACGTTCCGCAGCAGTAAGGATAATGTTTCTGAAATAGTCCACCAGGTCATCACAACTGGGGAAACTGTGCACGTCGAATTTCACCAGGGAAGAATAAAGCCACCAGTCAGCCTTAGTAACCTGCCATTTGGGTGTGCTCATAGAGGGGGTAGGAGTCAGCAAATGGATAGCACACGGGAAATGGTCACTCTAGCAGTGTCAGAAAGAATGGACCACTTGAGACGATGGACAGGTTGGGCATAGCAGAAGGATAGGTCCAAATGGGAATAGGTGTGCGAGAAGTCAGAAAGGATTGTGGGTGCTCCAGTGTTAAAGGCAGAAGAGGTGAAGTTGGTTAAGGAGGTCAGCTAAGAGGACACTTCTCTGACGGGTTCTGGGAGAACCCTAAAGGGGAAGGTGTGCTTTAAAGCCACAGAGCAGCTGAAATGGGTGAGGTAGCTGCCCAGTAAGCTGGAGGAAGTCTGCCCTGGTAATATCGAATGATGGAGGGACATAAATGGTACAAAGGGAAAACATCAGGTGAGGAAGGAAAAGGCGAACTGCGAAAGCTTGAAGACTGTATGAGCAGCATGACTCCCTCATGAGATGGAATGCTGAACTCATGGGGAAAGTCAAAATGGAAGAAATGCAAAAGTTCAAAGCAGTCGTGAGGACACAATTTTGTTTCCTGAAGGCAGAGTACAAGGGGGCACTGCAATTCTAGAAGCAGCTGTAAATCCTCTTTGTTGGACTGAAGGTCGCGAACATTCCATTTGAAGAGAGTCATAATGAGGAAAAAATAAGGGGCGTCACCTCGGCGGCTGCCGAGGTCCAGCCTGCGAAGTCTCGCTGCTACAGGGCACACAGCAGAAAAACAGTTGGCGGTTCGTACGGACGATACGAAGGCCGGCCAGGTGACATTGTCAGAGAGGATCTTCGAGTCAACGAAGGAGAAAACCGTTTGCCTTTGTTGGACTTCTTCGAGCCTTTCTGGTTAGCAGAGGAAAACTCAGGTGTTGGTTGGCTGGAGGGATGTAGAAAGTCTTCAGGGGAGTACTCCTTCTGTCCTTTTCAGCCTGCTGGTTGTGTAGCTGGTGACTTCGCCCCTTGAGGTGCGAGTTTGATGGTTTGTTGTGCAGGTGGTTGAGGGCACGGTGATGCTAAGTTGACACTGGGCAATTTCACAACCTCAGAGATGAATCTGAGGTTGCATGTTTATGTGGCCATGTCCTTCATCGAGTGAGTCGTAGCGAGAACAGTACTATAAGTGCCAGATGGTAGAGCACAGGGTTTGCAACTAGCCAATAACTTGCGAGCGACCATGTAATGAACTTTCTCTTTTACCCAGACAGCCCCTTCATCGAGATACATGGGACAATCTTAAGAGGAGACAGCATGGTCGCCATTGCAGTTAATACAGCGGGGAGGAGACGGACAATTGCCCTTGCTTGCATACCTACTGGAGGTTACACATCATACTGCATGTCACAAGACATTCAAGTGTGGCTGAAATGCTGACACTGGTAGTAGAGCATCGGGGTCAGAATTCACGGTCAAAATGTGATAATTTCATAACCTGCTTTGATCTTGGATGGAAGCACCACTCCATCAAAAGTGTGGGCACTCAAGAGGAATCTACCTTTTTCTATGACCTGATGGATGGCAATGACACCCTGATCAGAGAGGTATGTTTGGATTTCAGCCTCAATCAGACTGTCAAGCAGCCTAGAGTAAATAACACCACGGGAAGAATGCAGAGTTCTATGGGCCTCGACACGAACAGGATAGCCATGGAGAAGTGAAGCAGCAAGCAGTTGTGCTTGAGAATCACAAGTGCCATTCCGTAAATGAGAGTAGGATTTCACAGGGCCAGCAATTGCATCAACAACTTCCTGAATAATAAACTGATTTACAGGACTGACTCTCTTCAGTACATGACTCCATGAGGAACCGTGGTGCAACTGGAAGGGTCTTTGAATTGTTATCGTCATTCTGTTTATGTTTCATGGACGTTGATTGTGAAGGTGATTGGCTCATTGCGAGAAAATCCCTCACGATTGCCAGTGCCTCCGATGGGGTGCTTCTTCCAACTGGGGGCCCCCTTCACAAGGGGCCCCACCTGCCTTAGGTGATTGTTCACACCTCCAGAACATGTGACAGAAGGACCAATCGGCAGTTTGGGAAGGTAGCAGATCAGGCAATCACCCCTCCCTGGGCCCGGCATGTACCAGGGGGTACGTGTGAACCCCAACTGTCGACAGGGGACTGGGAATTATGTGTTACCCAGTCACCATCACACGTCAGACGCATGGACCAGCCTTCAGGAGCGCAAAGGGAGGAAGAAGAAAAAGAGGAACCTCAAACGCAGAAGCCGAGGAAGGATACGAGAAGGTAAACAAAGTAAGGAAAAGGAAACTAAAAACAGTGGTGAGACTATTCTCGTGTCAGTGATGGACAATGCAGAACATTCCCAATAACACCCCAGATATGTTCCCCAAGGGAGGGAAGAAATAATAGCAAGGGGATATACATGCAGCACGGAATGGAAAAGATGCTGCAAAGGCTGGGGCCCCATGGTAGCCAAGCACGAACCTGCCAAAGAGAGGGGAGGCACCTGGGGGTTCTAAGTCTGTCAGTTCTGTTGCTGTTGTTTGCTTGTCCTTTTATCAGGCAGTTCGTTTAATGTAATGCTCACACGGCTTGGTGTCTAAATGAATATGACGTGTATGATTGTATCTTGAATCCCCACTAACTGCTACAACTTTGTGTGCAAGTACATTATGTGTGTAGTATTGTTCAACAGTTTGTAATCAGCTCACTGCATCACAGCACATCAGGAAGCTCTTAGTCTCCTGAGTTTTTATGCTGCACAGGGATAAGTGATTATTGTTAAGTTCAGAGGTAAACACAGTATATACATTCAGTAGAGTTCGTTTTTCAGAGCCACTGCTGTAAATGGAAACAAAACTCCATCAGTCACTGAGTCTGAAGCAATCAGTGTAGATAGATGGTAGTTCTGGTAGACACTGAGAACTGAGAAAAAATTGCTCCCAGAAGATAATTAGATAGGTGTTCTCCTTTGACCTATAAGACAGATCTAGAAACATTACGAGCCAGGTACCATGACAGTACAGCAGTATGATACTATCTTGTACATTCCAGCAGAGGAAGTTGGAGTTTGTTTCTCAGAATTTGCGGTCATACAAAAGCTGATGTGCCTAATGTGGTTCAACTCATAAAAAGCACACACTGACAGTGGCGAAAAAGAACAGAGTGACATAGGTATTTGGACATCTGGAGAAATGATTGGTTGGTTGGATTGGAGAAGGGACCAAACTATGTGGTCATCACTCCCTCCGACCTTGGAACAACTAAAACCGATAAAACCTCACACTATAAGAGGGAACGACAATGGCTATAAAATGACAAATTATTGACAGAGAAGGAAGGAAGAAGGTGGAAGAAGAGAGGAGGGAAAGAAAGTGACTAATGACAGGGGCATGAAGGAAGAAGCACAGGTAGACAAGATAGACACTCAAGATAAAACAGACCCCATAAAGAAAGGAGTGGGAAGGCAGAGGGCATGGGTGAACCACCAAGCCCAGTCGAAGCCAGTCCAATCGGGGCAAAGGGGGCAGCAAGGAGGCCTGCCATCCCCTCCACCCACCGATAGGGTTGAAGGTCGGACCCTTAAATAAAGTGATAAAAACTCCCATCACAAGGAAATCGTAAAATTAGACCAGCCACTGAGGCATCATCAGCTAATGCCAGAGGTAGCAAGTCAGGAAAGCTGAAAGACCATTGCAGGGCAGCTAAGACGGGACAGTCCAGTAAGAGGTGAACCACAGTCAACATCGATCCTCACGACGGAGGAGATAACCATGAGTAAGCCAAGTATGCTGATGCGGAGCCGGCAAAGAACGACAGAGGCTTTTCGAGAGGCCCGTAAGGAGGACCGCCACATAGCTGTAGAATCCTATTATCACCCTGAGCTTGTCTGGCGAAGAAAGAGTGTGCCATTCTGCATTGCAAAGTCCCAAAACCTGACGGCCTAATTCTGAGGGACGGTCTATTTCCGAAATTCCAATAGCAAGAGATGGCCCGTTAGTAGCCAATTTAGCCAGTCGATCTGCAAGTTCATTGTCAGGGATCCCAATGTGGCCTGGGGTCCAAATGAAAACAACTAAGAATCCACATTGATCAAGGAGAGAAAAGGAGTCCTGGATAGCTACGACCAACAGGTGGCGAGGGAAGCACTGGCCGATAGCTTGCAAACTGCTCAAGGAGTCACTACAGATAGTGAAGGACAGTCCTGAGCACAAGCAGACAGAGTCCAGTGCGCGCAAGATGGTTACCAATTCCGCAGTAAAAACACTACAGCCATCTGGCAAGGAATGCAGTTCCGTGTGTCTCGCATAGGTGCAAGCATAACCAGTGTGACCAGCAACCATGGAGCCATCAGTATAAATCACTTCTGAACCCTGGAATGAACTGAGGAGACAGTAGAATTGGTGGCGAAGGGCCTCCAGAGGGACAGAATCCTTTGAATTGATGGAGAGATCAAGACAGAGCTCTGGCCGAGAGACGCACCACGGAGGGGTACGTGCTCGAGCAGAGAAAAGAGGCAATAAAGGGAAGTGCTGGAGCTCAGAAAAGAGCAACTGAATGTGGTCAGCCTACAACGTGGCCACTGCCACGGGAGGTTGATGTCCGTGTCTGGATAAAGGAGATCACAATTAGGGTGCTTTGGGGTTCAGCGAATGCAGAGCACTTAAGATATCAGCTGTTGTTGGCCCAAAACTCACAGCACTGGAATCCCCGCCTCTGCGAGAAGGCTAATCACGAGGCTAGTCCAGAAGGCACCAGTCGCATGTCGTACTCCACAATGGTGGATGGGGTCTAGTATCTGCAATGTCAAAGGTGACGCAGAACCATAGACAGGACTCCTGTAGTCTAAACGAGACTGGACCAGCGTTTTGTACAATCACAGCAGAATAGAGAGGTCTGCACCTGAGGTGGTATTGCACAGACATCTAAGAACATTGGAGATGTAACCAGCACGCCTCTTCAGCTGCTGAAGATGAGGGAGCCATGTCAACTGGGCATCGAAGACCAGACCCAAGAGGTGATGGGTGTCCATCAGCTCGAGGGACTGGCCATCGAGGAACAGGTCCGGATGGGGATGGACTGTGTGGCGACGGCAGAAATGCACGACACACAACTTGGCCACCAAAAACTGAAAGCCATGGGAGAGAGCCCAATATTGCACCCAGTAGATTGCCCCCTGGAGACGGCATTCTGCAGCGTCCACGACGGAGGAAGCAACGTAGATACAAAAATCGTCAGCATACAAAGAGGGGGGCACTGTCGGCCCAGCAGCCACCACCACTCTATTAATAGCGATGAGAAAGAGAGGGACGCTCAGCACAGAACCCTGTAGAACCCCATGTTCTTGCTGATGGGAAGTGCTGTAGGAGGAACCAACTTGGACCTGGAAAGAGTGACAAGAAGGAAAGTTACAGATATCAACGGGCAGAGCGCCACCAAGGCACCATTCATGAAGGGTGGTGGTGCCAGGTGGTGTTGTAGGCTTTATGCAGGTCAAAGAAGACTGCAATGAGGTGTTGCCAATGGGCAAAAGCCGGCTGGATAGCAGGTGGACCCAGTTATCCACCATAGAGCGGCCACAGTGAAAACCAGCTTGAGTTGATGACAAAAGGTCGCGGTATTCAAGGATCCTAAACAGCTGCCGACTCACCAGGTGTTCAAGGAGCTTGCAGAGGGTGTTGGTAAGGCTAAATGGACGGTAGCTATCCAACTGAAGAGGTGGCTTCCCAGGCTTCAACAATGGAATAACAATGCTTTCCTGCCACTGGGTAGGAAATACCCCCTCACCCCTCACTCCACAGACAGTTGAAAAGGGTCAGTATACGACGGTGGCCAGCCATCGATAAGTGTTGGAACATTTGGTTATGTATCCGATCCGGTCCAGGATCTGTCTAAGGTTAGGGCGAGGGTGCTGGCGAATTCCCACTCGCTAAATGGGTCATTATAAGGCTCCAAGCAGCAAGAAATGAAAGACAAAGGCAGTCGTTCCAAGTGCTCTTCAGGAGGAGGAACGTGGACGGATACTGAGTCGATGCAGAGGCTTGGGCAAAGTGTTGAGCGAAATGCTATGTGACAAAGTCCGGATGGGTAAAGACAACACCATGCACAGAAATTCCTGCAACGTAAGTGGGAGGACAATGGCCAAAAATTCGGTAACGGGCCCAGGTGCAGAATTGTTTAAAGACCAGAGGGAGAGCAGTAGAAGGGTGCCGCTTAAAGCACCAAAGAGCATGGCAGCGGTTTTTTATGGCCCCAGCAATATCTGGAGTCCACCAAGGGACCATCATCCGATGGGGAGGGGGGCACCCGAGGAGGAAGTGATGGCTGAAACAGCTGCGGAAAGAATGGTGGCAGACAAAAGTCTGTGTAGACTCATCAATACTACTGTGTGGTAGTACAGGGGGGATGGTAGTAGAGGAGAAGGCACCCCAATCAGTTTTAGAGAAGGCCTCACCTGGGAGGGTGACGGAATGAGATATACTGAAGGAAGGTCAAAACAATCGGGTAATGATTGCTGTCATATAAGTCATTGCGGACACCCCACTGAATGGAGGGAAGAAGGCCGGGACTGTAGATGGATACGTCAATGGCAGAGAAAGTGACATGTGCCACACTCAAGTGTGTGGGAGCGATGGTGTTTATGAGACAGAGGTCAAGCCCTGCCAGAACAGCTTCAACTGTCCTGCCCAGGGCGGTAGTTGTGTGACTAACCCAAAGAGGGTTGTGGGCATGTAAGTCCCCTAGAAGCAGGAAGAGAGAAGGGAGTTGTTGAAGAAGGATGGTTAGGGCAAGGGATGTGGGTGGCCTGTCAGGCAGGAGGTAGAGATTACAGATTGTGATTGGAGTGGCCAGATGGACCCTGACAGCAATTGCTTCCAGAGTGGTATGGAGGGGAACCCATTTACTAACAATGTCCTTGCGGACCAAGGTGTCAACACCACCAGAAGCCCACGAGGGGCCAATTAGGTTTTGACAGAAAGCGTGGAACCCACGAAGAGTGGGTAAGTAAGAATTGACAAAGTGGGTCTCCTGGAGAGCAATGCAAGCAGCAGAGTAGAAGGAAATAGTCCAAATGGGAAGTGAACGGACTGGAGCTGGTCATGCCGCTGAGTCGCTATCCGTCACCGTTAAGGATGGGGTAATGTCCATCTAGATGGGGTCAGACACTGTTGGCTGGAGAAGGGAAAAGCGGCACATCAGTGGGTACTGGAAGGGGCTTGCTGTTGTTCTTGTGTTTCTGCTTCTTCTCATGTGAAGGAAGAGAAGGGCAGACTGCAGCGAGGTTGGGTATGGAATTACACCTGGCAATCTTGATGCCCACCGGCCACGGATCGCACGGCCGACATGGAGCTGCAGGTCACCTATCAGGAAGGTGCCGGGAAGAGGAGTCCTAGGAGGGAGCTCCAGTACCGACGGTTTCTGAAGAAGGGGAGCGCTTCTCCGGCATGGGAGGGGGAGCAGCACCCATAGGGGGGGTATGGGAACTGATGGGGATGGAGAGGGGGAGTGGGAGAGTGAGGGCCAGGCGGAAGGTGTGGGGCTACTGGGGCGGGGGCCCTGGGGGGATCTGGAGAAATAACTCCAGTCGCAAACCTCACATTACTATGGTGGACAAAGTGAAGCACTGAAATATCAACGGAGCTGGAGATCCATTTGCAATGCACTCATAGTTGAAGTGTGACAGGACAAGTGACCTGTAAAATCTAAGAACTGCTACTGCTACTAAGGAACCACATTGCATGTAACTTCATCATGTAGGTCATTTTCAGTTGGCATGTGGCAACCATGTCAGTTTGCTATCAAGGAGAAGGTTCAGAAAATGGTCATGTTCAACCAGTTCCAGTAACTGATTATCCAGGTAGAGCTCAGGGTGGTGATGTCTGTTCTGAGCCTACAGAAATGCAAACTCTTGGGTTTATTTTGGAGAAAATTTGAAGCCAAGTTTTTGGGCCCAGTCTTGTGCCTTTCAAATAAGTCTCTGGAGCTGACATTTAGCATAGTACATTGATATGGCACAGAAGTATAGGCACAAGTCAATCACGTATAGTGCTGGCGAGACAATGGGGCCTACAGTGCATGCTAAACTATGGATTGTGATGGTGAAGAGTGGATCATCAAGACTGATCCTTGGGGAATTCTGTGGTGAAGCTTGCTACAACCTGGATATGGAAGTCATATAAATAAGAGGTTTTTGATAGACATCAGCAGATGGCCTAGAAAGCTCATCTGTAGAGTGTGGAAAGGAAAACATTGATTTAGGGCGACAAATGTGTGAAAGCACTTCCAACAATAGTGTCCATGTGTACCAGATGATCAGTGCTAGATAAGGTTTCACTGAAGCAGCATTACAATGGGAATAGCTCAAGTGATTCAAGACATCATGTAAGTCACTGGTTTATCAGTCTTTCAAATAGTTTGCACAGTCCACTGTAAGGCTGCTTGTAGCTGTGAGGTAAGTTTGGGTCCTTTCCATGCTTCATAAAACTAGTTGTTACTTTCTTGCCACTGGGAGGGGATTTGTATACAGCTAAAATATTGAGGATGTGTGTTTTGCTTTCTTTTGTGGGTGTTTTATCATCTGAATGTGGATTGTAGCTGGCTCTGGTGATGCACTAAGCTAGTGCACCGAGGTGCTGCTATTCACTGAATGGGTCATTGTACTACTCTACTTGTTGTGTGTAAAATGATGTGTAGGTAGCTTCTGCCATGAATTTATGATATAAAAATATTGGATGAAAATTGCTGTCCATACAAGTTTCAGTTAAATGCAAAGCACAGTGTTCAGCAATGCCAAGAGGATTGGTAACTATGCTGCAGTTGATGGAAATTCTGGTGATCATTATAGGAAGCTCACGACTTCTATGTGAGCATGCTGAAATGTAATGCCTCTGAATTTTCTTTATGAAAACTCTTAAAGCTTTTTAAATAAAACAAATGTTATTAACATTGTACAGCTTTATTCATCATGTCTACACATTTGCAGCACCCTGCTGCTAGAGGGCTCTGAACTGCAGTGTGTAACATGGAGGTGTTTAACTTAACTATGTCAATAAATGAGAAACAGAGTGCTGTAATCAAGTTTCGAACCTGAAGAGTTCGTCCACACATTGAGCACCCTCTTTTTCAGCATGACAATGTCAGACCACACATCCACACTGTAATATGTGCAATGATCCGACGTCTTGGGTTCACTGTCATCAATCATCCTTCATGCAGCTCCAACCTGACCCCATCCAATTTTCGTCTGTTTCCACAACTTAAAGAAGACCTTCAAGGACTTTACTCTGATAGTGACGAAGTGGTGCAAGCAGATGTGAGGTTGTGGTTCCATCAACAAAGTAAAACAAAACAGTGACAATATTACCAAACTGGTCTCTTGTTGCCAGAAACATGTTCTTGACCAGGGTGACTAAGCTGAGAAATAAACATGAAGACATGAGGAATAAAGATGTAGAATGTCAAAATGTTTATTTCATTTAGAAAACCTTAAGAGTTCCCACATAAAGAATTCATAGGGATTGATTTTTCAGCATGCCTTATTCATCTGACTGAGGTGGGCCCATATCTGGGAGGTCAGAGTATGATGATCATTGATGACATGTATTGTTTCCAACATCCCTCTTCAAGTTTTTATTAGGTAAAGTGACTTTGCTCATATTCTTTTAAAATTGATCCAGTTAGCTGTGGAGAGATGATGTTTATGACAGTGAAGTGCCCCATATGCATTCCATGGTAGTGACTGCAATGTCTTATGACTACCATGGTACAAGTTTCCCGCCAGGAAGGGGGAGCCAAAAAGAAAGGAAACATCTCTTACACAGCATGAAAATAAATTCTGTGTTCATTATTAATTCCAGTTTGATGGTCATTGAAGAGTTGTACTTTGGAGCTAAGGGCTGGTCTATTTGCCTTTTGAGTGCCCAGCACGGTGGACACTTTACTGGTTGTAAATTGGGGAAGGAGTGGATGATTGGAAAACTATCACTGTCCCATAAGTCTTCATCAGTGTAATACAGGAATGACAACTGGACTGCAAATTAACTGGATATTACAACATGTGCTACATGTAGAACTGAAGCAAGTTGATTCTCTGGTATAGAGGAAAGGAGAGATAAAATGAGTAATAAGCTGCTCACTTAGTTTCCCTTTGCTGGAGTTACTGCTAGGACACTTCATGTGGTGATGAGCACCACAGTCTCCTACCCATAGGGATGGTGTAGGTAACTGATCCATGTCCATGAGGGTTTGCAGCTGAGTGTCCTTGCCTGGTGGCAAACTAAATATTGGAGATTTTTACCTTGCTAGATACTGGCACCTGTACCACAACCACTTTTATGCTAGCAGTTTCAGGTCAATTGTTCACTCAATACACCCGTGTGTATTTAAATACACATTCCCCTGGATGCTACACTTGTATCTGCACAGTTATTGCGGTTCACACTGTCATTTCTGATGAGAGGATACTAGTCTTATGGGAAATTTGTTTTCTGTAGTGCAATGATTCTCATTAGATAGGTTGCAGACAGTTGGCAGAACCCCTCTAATGGGCAGAAATGGCCCTGCAGTTTTGCTGCAGCAGTGTCATAAGTAGAATTTAAACTGTGACGCCTTTACTGTTGCCCTCACACCACCTAGGTAGGTGGGGCATTGTCAACATTTGAATAGTACGGTCCAAAATTATATCCCCAGTAAGCGTTTTGACTATTTAAGCTTCTGTTAAATTCAGTATTTAATTATTGAACTTTCTTGCTTGAGCACTTTAGTTCTAATGCCAACTAATTCATTTAGATCAGCATATGTATCAGCTTTTGAAGTGGTCTGTGTTCACGCCAGTTAATGTTTGAGTAATTCCTAAACAAATACTGCACAGTTCATAGAGTCAATATTTTATTTGATATGATGAAGACGAAATGAAATCTGTATCCATTAGTTACAATAATTGGTACTAGATGACACTTACATATTTGGAAGTTTCATTATGTTCCACCAGATGTGTCTAGTTTGTCTTCCATCCACTTCTGTGTCTGAGAAATTTGGAAACTTGTGGTAAGGTCTCATGGGACCAAACTGCTGAGGTCATTGGTCCCTAAGCCTACATACTACCTAATCTAACTTACACTATGGACAACACACAAACCCATGCCCAAGGGAAGACTCGAACCTCCAACGGGGGGGAGCCGCATGGACTGTGACGAGGCGCCTCAGACCGCATGGCTACCCCAAGCGCCATTACAGAATTGTGTGCATTTTATGAATGTGAAAAAATTCGGTAAGAATCTAGACAGTTTTAAATTTGTATCTATTGTGCTATAATAGCATAACTAACAATAACTTTGTGTTTCCATAGTTAATTATACAAATATTTGGTTTTACCTGCTATGAGAAAGGAAAAAAAAAAAAAAAAAACTCATTTCTCCAAAGAAACAAAGGTTAATTTTGGGACTCAAGGCTGAAGGACTCTAAAATACGGAAGCTGCTAGGAAATTTCTCATAATTTATTGGAAAAACAAGCTGAAACTGGAAAGTCATGTTTGAGGTACTAATGTGGTCAGAAGAAAATCTGCAGTCTCAGATCATGCATGGCAATGAAAATGACAGCACAGCAAGAAAGAAAACTGATTTCAAGGCAGATTGCTTTTAAGATTGAGCAGGGGTTTGGGGTTTTCAACTTCACAGCAAACAGTATTAAGATAACTTTTCTGATCCCAGCCTTACGAAGAAAAAACTTGCAAAGAAAGCCCTTGTAACAGAACAGCATGTTGAAGAAAGAAAACGATTTTTCAGTCTGTACCAACACTGGAATCTGAGGACTGGAAAAGTGTTTTTAAGGTGGGAAGGAATTTAACATGTTGGCAATGACAGTGGTTTGAAAGTGTGGGTGGAACCGGGAGAGGAATCTAAGAAAGATCATGTTGTGGAAACAAAGTTCAGTTAAAGTATAATTCTGTGGTCAAAAGCTCCAATTACAAGAACAAACAACAGCTGGGAGGATGGTGTGCTGATAAAATGTCCCTCTGTACCGGCATCCAGTGACAATATCAGCCAAGGGTCACAGGGCCTGTTCAGATGGAGTTTAGTTTTTAGTAATGCTGTAGCAGCAATGTGTTCTGAAGAAATGGGAAGAATTAAGGTCTGCATATCAAAACAAACTGTATCATTCTAGATTCCACTGAAGATGACTTAAAGCAAAAGGTTAAACATGTCTGGAACAAATAAAAGACATTCCAGCAAGAAAAAGGTGGTTTTTATTTACAAAACGAATATTTCTGTGCTTGCTGAAGATGATGGTCATGCAAACAAACTTGTAATGGCAAAGTGTGTTTAAATATGGGGTGAACGTAAATGTTAGACCGCACTACAGGTCAGTCTTCTACCTCAATCTTTATTTGACATTCACCTTCATTGGCTCCAGTAACTCTCAATCCAGTTATCACCTTTCAACCTAAACTAGACCTCAGGCTAAGCTGTAGATCAATGTGTCAACATAAGGATTTTTTTTTGGGGGGGGGGGGGGCGGCATGATGATAATCAAAATATACGAGACACACTGGTTCCAGAACAAAACATCAAAATGGACAGTAATACTTATCATTTATACATCATCAATTAGCAGTTTCATCCGTAGCGAAGAATCCCAGTCTGCAGTTCGGCAGGTGCCATTAAGATTTCACTCAGATGAAAACAAGAAACTGGATGCAAAAAGCAATCATTCATTGTGTTGTGTGTAGATTCACAAACTGACACTAATGGCAAGAAATGGATGGCCGAGGTGCCTCCACAAGATAACAAACCACATCTAGCATTCACAATTGTTAAAATTCCAATATTATTTGGTATAACTTCTATATTCTGAAAGTGTTTCACCAATTATGAAGTACACATACAACTGTTTCACTCTCACTAGGATACAAACAAACAAAACAATACCAACAAGGCTAAAGATCATTGTATATTGATCAACATTCAGGACAGTACCACATTATTATCAATGCAGATAATGTTTCAGTTTTGTCACCTGGCCCCATTTATAGTAAACAGTCAATAACACGACACACATCCTTAGTACCAGCCACATAAGCCTACCTGCTTGCACAACAATGCACAACAGTATGCAGTACCATAAAGTGACTGGACGGTGGGTGCAAAACTGTCTTGTGTATGAGCAGATGCTTCACCAAATGGCACAGGCGGAGAACCATTTTCTTGATTGATACAGAGATGGAGGGTGATGCACACTGCAATAATGTGAATGATTGGACAAGTTTCAAAATATGAAGTGAGAAACTTGAGATTAGTGCATCACTGTAAGTGTTAAGTTCAGAACTGCAAGCAAAAGATGCCTACACTACTTTCCAGCATGGTGTCCAATCATACACATTTCTTAGTGGGGGGAGGGGGGGGGGAAGAAAGAAAAAACAACTGTGAAATCCTTTGTGCCAAGTTTTGGCCTGCCATTAAAAGCAAGGATCCAAGACATGTGAGTCAACTTGTCATTATTTTTCACAAGATTGTGTGTGTCCAGATTGAGTTTAGTGAACCACTGTAGCTATTCAAGAATTTTCCTTTGAGCAATTCTAGCATACGCAGACCTGGGAACCTGTTGCTTCCATACTTTAAGGGACCTGAAAAGTAATCAAGGAACATAACACTTGCAATGGATAGAAATGTTTTTAGGTGATTCCAAACATAGAAAAATATCAAGAATCATACACTAATGGAACATGGTGTATATATTTCCTTTGCATCCATATGAATTGCTAAAAATTTAGTTAATAAATAACTTTTCATGAAGCTTTGTTTGCCATGATTGTACTGTTCAAGCAGTGTCAACAATTACGCTCTCTTGAACATGTGAATGATAATTCTTGTTTATGGTTTCACTCCTTGTTCTCTTACAAAATTATCAATCTTTAAGAACAGTACAAGAGGGAAAAATTATGAATTTATTCAGCACAAGCAAGCAGTAAGAATATTGTATAAAACAGCAAAATGTAAATCTTGCAACAGCAAGATCATAGACAACTGAAGTCTTGAATTCACTGTTCAGTACTTTAACTACTTAAATTTTTAAGTAACATGCTCCATCGACCATAATAACAATTTTTCACAATGATGTGGAATGTGGTAGCTTACAAATGCAGCACATTTTCTCAGTGAAAAATGTGGCAACACACTGACAATTTACATGAAGGTCTTCGAAATTACTCAAACTACCTGTAATGTTTACTACCTGAAACTTAACATTAATGCATTATCTTTTTCTCCTATCCTGCTACATACACATGTATTGGAAGATACAAAACTTTTTATTTTATTTTAAATTCCAAAACTCCAACATGTTTATTTACATCCAAACCAGATTATGCACCAGAATGCCAATGTCAGTGAAGGTGATGCTGGCGTATGTTACATTTTCATGCAAGTCCATGCCTTATGCCAACATTTATGATGTCAAAGCAGATTTTATAGAAAGTGCAGTATGCTCTTCATTAGTAAGGTCAATATAATCTAGGATGAGAAAGCACCAGTTCACATTAAAAGTTTTTTTCTGGTGTAAGTCATGTAAGTCTTAAACCCCCCCGACCCATGAATCCGTACTGTAGGTGCAATCACAACAGAGGGATATCTGTTGAGAGGCCAGACAAACATGTGATTCCTGAAGAGGGCAGCAACCTTCTGAGCAGATGCACGGGCAACTGTCTGGATGACTGACTGATATGGCCTTTTACCATCAAACAAAATAGCCTGGCTTTGCTGGTACTGTGAACAGCTGAAAACAAGGGGAAACTACAACCATAATTTTTCCCAAGGGCAAGCAGCTCTACTGTATGGTTAAATGATGATGGCGTGCTCTTGGGTAAAATACTCTGGAGGTAAAAATAATCCCCCATTAGGATCTCCAGATGGGGGGGGGGGGGGGGGGGACTACTCAGGAGGGTTTTGTCATCAGGAGAAACAAAACCGGCATTCTATGGATCAGAGAGTGGAATTTTAGATCCACTAATCCAGCAGGTAGGTTAGAAAACTGAAAAAGGAAAATGGATATGTTGACATCAAATATAGTGGGAACGAATGAAGTTTGGTGGCAGGAGAAATAGGATTTCATGTCACGTGAATACAGGGTTATAAATACAAAATCAAACATGGGTAATGAAGGTGCAGGTTTAATAATGAATAAGAAAACAAGAATGCAGGTAAGCTAGTATGAACCCCATACTGGAATGTATTATCGCAAACAAGTTAGACGCAAAGCCCATGCCTACCACAGTAGTACAGATTTATAAGCCAACTATTTCGGCAGATGAAGAGACTGAGGAAATGTATTATGAGATAAAAAAGTTTATTTAGATAGTTGAAGAAAACAAAAATTTATTGTGATTGGGGACCAGAATTCAACAGGAGAAAAGGAAGAGATGGAAAGATACTAGGTGAATATGGACAGGGGACAGGGTGGGGGGTGAGGGATGAAAGAGCAAGCCATCTTGTAGAATTCTGCACAAAGCATAATTTAATAATTGTTAACTCTTGGTTTAAGAATCAGAGAAGAAGGCTATATACATGGAAGAAACCTGGAAGCACCGGAAGGTTTCATATTGATTATATAATGCTTAGACAAAAATTTACGAACCAGATTTTAAATTTCCAGGGACAGATGTGAACTCTGATCACTATATAGCCTACTGGTTAGGAGCTGCAGATTACAACTGAAGAAACTGGAAAAAGGTACAAAATTAAGGAGACAGGACCTGGATAAGTTGAAAGAACAAGAGGTTGCTGAGAGTTTTAGAATGTGCATTACGCAATAGCTGACTAGAGATGGGGACAGGAATACAAAAGACGAATGGATAGCTGTAAGAGATGGAATAGTGAGGGTAGCAGAGGATACAATAGGTAAAAAACAAAGTCTAATAGAAATCCTTGGATAACACCACAGATATTAAATTTCACTGATGAAAGGAGAAAATTTAAAAATCCAGCAAATGAAGCAGGCAGAATGGAATACTTATGTTTAGAAAATGAGATTGACAGGAAGTGCAAAATGGCTAAGTGGGAAAAGTTGAGGACTAATTTAAGGATTTAGAAGCGTATTTCACAAGGGGAAAGACAGATATGCCTACAGGAAAATTAAGAGACCTTTGTGGAAAAGAATGATTATCAAGAGCTCAGACAGAAAACCAGTCCTAAGCAAAGCAGGGAAAGTTGAAAGGAGGAAGGGGTATAGAGAGAATGTATTAACAAGAGATGAACTTGAAGGTAATATTATAGAAAAGGAAGTAGACAACAATGAAGATGAGATGGGAGATATGTTAAGTGAGAAGAATATGACAGAGCTCTGAAAGATCTAAGTCAAAACAAGGCTCCTGGGATAGAAGATACTCCATCAGAACTATTGATAGCCATGGGAGAGCCAGCCATGACAAAACTCTTCCAACTAGTGTGCATGATGTATGAGACTTCAAGAAGAATGTAGTAATTCCAATTCCAAAGAAAGCTGTTGCTGACAGTTTAATAAGTCATCGTTGCAAAATACTTACATGAATTGTTTAAAGAAGAATGGAATAACTGGTGGAAGCCGACCTGCGGGAAGATCAGTTTGGATTCTAGAAATGTAGGTCTTAGGCTACCTTAGGAGATACGTTAAGGAAAGAGAAACCTAAGTTTATAGCATTTGTAGACTTACAGAAACTTTTGACTACATTGGTTGGAATACTCTTTGAAATCCTGAAGATAGCACGGATGAGACTATTTACAACTTTTACAGAAACCAGACAACAGTTATACGATTCAAGAGGTATGAAAGGGAAGAAGTGGTAGACAAGACAGGGTTGTGGCCTATTTATGATGTTATTCAACCAGAACATTGAGCAAGTGGTAAAACAAACCAAAGCACAATTTGGAATGGGAATTAAAATTCAGGGGAAAGAAATAAAAACTTTAAGGTTTGCGGGTGATATTGTAATTCTGCCAGAGACAGCAAAGGACTTGGAAAAGCAGTTAAATGTAATGGACAGTGTTTTGAAAGGACAATATAAGATGAACATCAATGAAAGCACAACAAGGATAATCAAATGTAGTCAAATTAAGTCAGGGGATGCTAAGGAAATTAGATAAGGAAACAAGACACTCAAAGTAGGCAAGTTTTGCTATTTGCGCAGCAAAATAACTGATAATAGCTAAAGTAGAGAGGATATAACATTTAGACTGACAATGGCAAGAAAAGCATTTCTGAAGACGAGAAATTCATTAACATCTGATATAGATTTGGGTGTTAGAGATCTTTTCTCAAGATGTTTGTATGGATGTGTTGCCATGTACGGAAGTGTATGGACAATAAACAGTTTACACAAAAAGAGAACAGATGCTTTTGAAATGTGGTGATACAGAAGAAAGTTTAAGATTACATGGGTCGATCATGGTAGTAATGAGGAGGTACTAAACAGAATTTAGAGAGAGAGAGAGAGAGAGAGAGAGAGATGGGGGGGGGAGAGGGAGGAGATGATGAGACAAGCACAGGATTGAGTAGCATGTAGGGCTGCATAAATCCAGTCTTCAGGTTGAAGAAGAAGAAGAAGAAGAAGACGACGACGACGACGACGACAAGTCGTTTGCAAACAATCTTCAACATCAACATGTCCTCTGGCCATCTGAAAGGTCAAATTTAAATAGTTTGGGATTCTGTGATTGATTTTGTAGATAAAAACTCTGTTGGCATTTTATACCTGGTCGCTGTCAAACAGTTATTCTAAGCAAATAGTACGAAAGTGCTTCCAGCTAATTGGAAATTGAGCTGTACGCAAGCCGTTCACGGTCAAACAATTTGTAATATAATCATTTAAAATTATAAATAATAATAATAAATATACCACTGGATAGGGATTTTTTTACAACTATAGATAATTCTTGCACAATTGTAGTGTAGAGTCTTTCGAGCATCTATTTATTACCTTCCATAACAAAAATTCAATTAAATTTAAAAAATATACGTTGCTGAACGTGAATTCTATTGCTCGCGATGGAGCTTACCTGTCGCCCACAACTTTAAATTTACAACTGCGATACTTGCCTCATTTTCGAAATCCTGCACTACTCTCTCCAGCCCTGTAACCATCCCGCCACTTATTCGAATTCTTGTCCGATTCCTGGCTAAGAACAAAACAAGAAAGACCTGTTGATTGCCAAATAGAGGAATCCGTAGTTTTCGCGCCAGTAATTGGCGCATCCCGAACTTTTCACAAACCTGTTGCTTTGGTATTTATTTATTTATTTATTTTTGATTCAACATCAACTGATTACAAAGAAAGTTTTTTTTGTTCCAGTCTTCTGATAAGTCAGAGACTTGCTTACTAGAGTTACATGTTATTGCCTGGCACTTTTATCTACACAACTTTTTCTAAATTTAATTGAGAGGACAATGTTACATATATGGACTATACATAAAAAAAATTGTTATTGCAATGCTTAGATTAAGGAATCTACAGTTTGTGTCATAGTTTTCAGATTTGAGATTCAAATATTTACAGTTTGTGACACAGACCTGAGATTACATATATTTTTAGCTAGACGGTCTTCCATCACACGAGTGTACTAAATCTAGAAACCCATCTATTGAATACACAGGATTGTTTAGGAGCCATAATTTTAATTTCTTTTTTAGTTTTGTAATGGGCTATTTGGAAATATTAGGATGGAAGCAATTCAGTAGTTTCATGCCTGCATAGCGAGGGCTTTTCTCATAAAGTGTTGTTCTATGAGAGATGATGTGGGGTCTCTCTCTACCTCTAGTGTTGTGATCGTGTATTTCTTTATTAAGTTCTGTTACTGTTTACTGCCATAATGGTTACCTTCAGTACACACAGGTTATGAACAGTTAGTATTTTAAATTCTTTAAACAAATTTCTGCAGGACACCCTGGCACATTTCTTTCCCATAATTCTAAGTGCCTTCTTTTGTAAGATAAGTACGCTTTTCATATTACCTTTACTGCTGGCTCCCCATACCTCTATCCCATAGCTTAAATGGGATTCAAATAGTGCAAAATATATTTGCCGCAGAGTGGTGATATTACAAAAAGGTGTCAGTTTTCTTAGGACATATATGGTAGTGCATAGCTTTTTGCAAATATCGTTTACATGGTCAGACAAGTTTAAATCTGCATCAAGTGTCTGGGCAAGAAATTTGGTCAAGTATTGTTTTTTAATGTATTCGTCATGAATTAAAGTTTGATATTCATGAGTTTTTTGCCTCCCAAGATCAAATTCAATCTAGACAGATTTATTTGTTTTTAATTTTGGTTGTTTTCATTAAAATACTGCAGAATTAAGCCTGCTGCAGTATTGGATCCCACTTCGAGCTGCAAATAGCTTGGATTGTGGCATATTAATGTGGTATCATCTGCATATAAGATAGCTGTTGCATGGTTTGTTATGGACTGAATATCATTAACATAAATAATAAAAAGAAGTGGTACTAATTATGACCCCTGTGGAATATCAAATTTGTGTCAGTGGTGTTTGACTTATATGCTCTCTCCGTAGTGCTAATAGACATGAACTGCTTCCTTTTTGTCAGATTATGGGCTGTGCCTCGAATGCCATAGTTCCACAGTTTGTCCAACAATACAGTCATATCAACACAGTGAAATGCTTTTTGTAAGCCTAGAAAGATGCCACATACATGTTCTTTATTATCTACTGCTTGAGTGACACCTTCCATTAAGTTGGATGCTGCTGTAGTGACGGACGACCCCTCGGCAACACATACTGCCACTTATAAATCACTTTTTTGCATACCAGGAAGTTCCAGATTCTTCAGTATATTACTTTCTCAAAGATTTTGGGTATTATTGGAAGAACAGAGATGGTTCGAAAGTTTTCTACTAGATTTCTGTTTCCTTTCTTAAAAATAGGCACAACTCGAGCAATTCTCAAATATCTGGAAACAGACCATCTACTATATGAGAGTTGATAACTGTTGATAAAGATGATGCAATTTTATGTATACATTTCTTAAGAGTGTCCAGACTAAGAACATCATATCCTGCTGCATGGGAATTCTTGAAGCTACTTACTATTTTAATTATTTCTTCTTTAGCTTGTTGGTGTCAAAAATATACTTCCTGGCACTGGTGTTCCTCTGAATTTGTATTTATGATTTTTAAGCTGATTGTTTATGCTGTAGCCAACAGAAGCAAAGTAATTGTGAAATAGATCTGATATCCTATTCTGATCCATTTCTATTGTGCTGTTTATGAGCAAGTGATTTTCAGTTGTATGTTTCGCAGATTTACCTATTTCTCTATTTACTAGTGACCATGATATTTTGGAGATATTATTTGAGTTTTGAATGACACTTTCAAAATGTTCCTGTTTTACCGAAATTAAGAGGTCTACATAGTATTTCAGATAATTTTTGAACTCTTCTTTTAATTTTTTATTGCTCAAGTCATTTAACATAGCATACTCATACCATATTAGTTTTTCTCTAGCCTCAGTGACTGAACTTGATATCCAGTATTGGGTTACAGGATGTAACTGAATTCTCTTTTTTATTAATGGGCAGGCTTAGTGGAGAATGTAGTATAGTTCACTTGAGAATTTGCATAACTATGATGTGTTGTTAGAATACTGTTCCAATCCACATGCCTTAGCATATTGTTCAAATGAGCTAAATCTTGGTCTGTATTCATCCTAATATATCTATAGCAATTGTGTGTAGGAACCTTTTTTATGTGCACACTAAGTTCTACTGAACGGTGGTCTGACAAAGCACTTATAATAACAGAAGATGTGAGATAGTAAAGATGAATGCCAGCGATTATGTTATCTATTGCCGACTGGCATGTTTCAGTCTCCCTGGTTGCAGTGTTTATCAGGTATCTTACACTTTATTCAAGAGGAGTATACTTGAATAGTCTACTGTGTAACTTATTTGCTAATACATTTATGTTGAAATCTCCATTAATTACTAACTTTTTCAGGTGTGATATAAAAACATTATCTATCATGTCACAAAACTTTGTTAAGAAAACCTCAAAGTTTCTGCCTGGCAGCCTATATAAACATATAACATAAATTTCATCATTTGGTACCTTTATACATGCTGCACATAATTCAATTGTTTCTTCTAATGAACATTTACTTACATTTACAGAATTCAAATCAAATGTGCTTTTTACACACATTGACACACTCTCCCTCTGATAGAAGATCTGCAAAACTTATTAGCTAGTACCATGTTTAGAGGTTTAAAAAGTGCTAATTTGGCATCAGATAACCTGTGTTCACTAATGCCAAGCACATCAGGCATAGTTTCATTTACAAACACGTCTAATTGTTCATATTTCTTGCTCAAGCCCTTGTTTGGTATCAGGCCACTACCATGCCATAGCTGTTAAGTGAGGCAATTGTTCCCAGATTGAAGGCCCAGACCGCAGGGACGAATGTGACCAAATGCCCAGTAATTAGAAAGATATGAGATATAACAGTAGCATTGTAACTCAAAATAAAATTCTTAAATGAAGGAACTTTCCTAGTTTTCTGTATCACATTGGTTTCCATCAAAAGACACAAGTACACATCCTTGTTTTTTGACAATTTCGAGCGAAAATGCAACTTTTGGCTCAAGATAATTACATTAAACTTATGAGGTACTACAGATAGAGATTATTTTATAGTATTGTATGTTTTCCACTTTCAATTCTATCTAATTTTTGGGAACATGTGTGTCTGTTTTTTGCTCTTATTTTTATGTGGTACAATTTCTGTCACCCTTTCCACAATATGAAGTATTTTTCTCCCACCTTACTAGGACTTGAATACCTGTGTGCTTCATTATAACTTTAACCTAACATTTCATTCTCACACTAGTTGGTACGAGAGACTCTATTTCAAAGTGATTCTGTAGGAAACATTTTGCAAGAGTAGTGCAAACACCACCAGACGATATATGTCAAGCATCTATATGCCATAAGTCTTCAATCTATCTCTGCATCATGCTTTTATATTTTCATTGTAATCTAATTTACATTAGCTACCTAATTATTCAGTGAACTTTACTCTGTATATAATTTCGAGAAGAGTTATGTATCGCCCCCCCCCCCTCCCCTTCAATTTTTCGTAGCACAAGTACAATATATGGATATGATATGCACAAAAATATCAGTCGCAATTTTTGTCTGCAATGGAATACAGCTGTTCTGAATGTACCAATCAACATAACCAAGATTTCAGAGAAATAAGGTCACTACCAAACTCAAATCACTGATCTGTATAATTAAATTTACACAGTTGCTCTGAATTTGTGATCATTCATAACGAAATAATTAAGAAAGATAATTAATATTTTGTTGATTGCTATTGTTTACAAACAAAGTAAAAAATAGAAGCTGGAAAGTTATAAGAAAACTGACGTTTTCAGAGTTTGAAAAACTTATTTTTAATAAAGTGACATCTTATGTGTGACATACATAAGTGATTATCAAAAAAAAAAAAAAATGCTGTCAGCGTCTGTCTAAATGTTTTCCTGTGCAAATTGGCATTGCATATATTTGTTCTGTCGTGACAACGAATTTTAATGTACTATATTACTGCACTTTTTACAATAATATAGATCTGATTCGCTGGAAAAACACTTTCTGTTAAATACTGGCAACGAATCTTCCTGCATCACTACTGACACAACATTTGACCTTATATCACTGACCACACTGCCTTTTCGCAGAACATCACCAGACGACAGAAATCGCAACCGTATTAGCTTCTCTGCCCTTCTGCCCACAGTAACAATCACTGCTGATGGCATGATCAAACAATCATTATCTTTTCCTCGTAACTTTTCTGAATACTCCACAGGTTCCATGCTAAATAAATAAATAAATGTATGCAAGTATTGCAATTTAACTTGTTTGCCATATTTTTGACAACAAATCCTGCAAATTTTAGTAAGTTTATATTTGGTCTAGTCTATAGCATGTATATCTATCGAGCGAGCATAGCCTACTGTGCATGTTCTCACGTCAAACCGCGCGAATCACATGATTTTGGGACGATGCTACTTGTCTACAATTTGCTGTAATAGCGAAACTTGAGTAATACACATATTGGCTTGTTTTATTTACATTTCTGCATATTCAAGTTTTAGAAACAGTTATGGTGCGATATTGCCGTTGCTATGGATATAAAGAGAAGTAAATGAAAGGAGCACCAGTTACTTTTCATAGGCATATACAACAAAAGCATTATCGTATATGGCCTTTTATGTTGAAAAATATCGAGACATGGTATTATAAAGTCTTGTACTGTAGAGATAATTTCTGCATTTTATGGCCATGTGTTTAAAAGATGAGTGCGGGATAAATTTGCGAATGTGCTCCAGCGAATTACCAGTCAGTGTACTAGTGCTATGCTCATATGCAAGTAAAATTTGTACACGACAGTCTCATCAATTTCTTCCAATTTATACAGATTCTTAAACCCTTGTGTGTATCTATGTGCACTCCTGGAAATGGAAAAAAGAACACATTGACACCGGTGTGTCAGACCCACCATACTTGCTCCGGACACTGCGAGAGGGCTGTACAAGCAATGATCACACGCACGGCACAGCGGACACACCAGGAACCGCGGTGTTGGCCGTCGAATGGCGCTAGCTGCGCAGCATTTGTGCACCGCCGCCGTCAGTGTCAGCCAGTTTGCCGTGGCATACGGAGCTCCATCGCAGTCTTTAACACTGGTAGCATGCCGCGACAGCATGGACGTGAACCGTATGTGCAGTTGACGGACTTTGAGCGAGGGCGTATAGTGGGCATGCGGGAGGCCGGGTGGACGTACCGCCGAATTGCTCAACACGTGGGGCGTGAGGTCTCCACAGTACATCGATGTTGTCGCCAGTGGTCGGCGGAAGGTGCACGTGCCCGTCGACCTGGGACCGGACCGCAGCGACGCACGGATGCACGCCAAGACCGTAGGATCCTACGCAGTGCCGTAGGGGACCGCACCGCCAGTTCCCAGCAAATTAGGGACACTGTTGCTCCTGGGGTATCGGAGAGGACCATTCGCAACCGTCTCCATGAAGCTGGGCTACGGTCCCGCACACCGTTAGGCTGTCTTCCACTCACGCCCCAACATCGTGCAGCCCGCCTCCAGTGGTGTCGCGACAGGCGTGAATGGAGGGACGAATGGAGACGTGTCGTCTTCAGCGATGAGAGTCGCGTCTGCCTTGGTGCCAATGATGGTCGTATGCGTGTTTGGCGCAGTGCAGGTGAGCGCCACAATCAGGACTGCATACGACCGAGGCACACAGGGCCAACACCCGGCATCATGGTGTGGGGAGCGATCTCCTACACTGGCCGTACACCACTGGTGATCGTCGAGGGGACACTGAATAGTGCATGGTACATCCAAACCGTCATCGAACCCATCGTTCTACCATTCCTAGACCGGCAAGGGAACTTGCTGTTCCAACAGGACAATGCACGTCCGCATGTATCCCGTGCCACCCAATGTGCTCTAGAAAGTGTAAGTCAACTACCCTGGCCAGCAAGATCTCCGGATCTGTCCCCCATTGAGCATGTTTGGGACTGGATGAAGCGTCGTCTCACGCGGTCTGCACGTCCAGCACGAACGCTGGTCCAACTGAGGCGCCAGGTGGAAATGGCATGGCAAGCCGTTCCACAGGACTACATCCATCATCTCTACGATCGTCTCCATGGGAGAATAGCAGCCTGCATTGCTGAGAAAGGTGGATATACACTGTACTAGTGCCGACATTGTGCATGCTCTGTTGCCTGTGTCTATGTGCCTGTGGTTCTGTCAGTGTGATCATGTGATGTATCTGACCCCAGGAATGTGTCAATAAAGTTTCCCCTTCCTGGGACAATGAATTCACGGTGTTCTTATTTCAATTTCCAGGAGTGTATTTCTGCATGAGATAATTTTCTATAGAGTGTAATTGTGAGTAATTAATTAGAACAAAGTCAACAATATAATCAGCGCAATAGAAAACATATAAATATTGTTAGTTGACACTTCTATTATTACTGCAAAATTCGAGCAATAGATCTTGTATTTTTTCTTTTTTTCTGCATAGTGCATGCTTTTACTTTTCTATCGAGATGGCGAAAAAATGTTATAGATATTTTACATGTCTATAAAAAGCAAAAGGATACATACAGAAAAAACTGAAAATAATAATGGACAAGCAGGTGGTACAAATCACTTACTGTATTTACTGTCACAATTTCAAAGTTCCAAATACATCGTTTTTGATGTCACTTGAGGGCCTTCTACAGTTCACTGTAATGTAATTAATAAAACAGTCATCTGGCAATATGAACAATTGCATTGCAAAAAAAATATTGTCAGCTGTCATTTCTTATTCTGTTACTGAGCAAACACAAATAAAGTGGAATCTGAGCGACGATAACACAGTGGAAAAGCAGAATACCGTTGCTCTTCATGTCTTAAAGTCAAATTTGGTTTTTGGTCTCAAATTTTTCTATAAGGAGTGAATACAAAGTCTCACAGTACACTGAAGGGGATCTGTCTGTAGCAGTGAAGTAATAACACTCAAAATACTCTAAGTGCTATACAGGCTAAAATGTGCCATCCCAATATCAAGTGACTTGAGCTGGAACAAGTGTTGTGGACCGAATTCTCGTTTTGGTTATCCAAATGCTCACACCATAGATATTTATACTCTATGGTATAGATCGATGATTTGAGTGAACAAGTTCACTGGTTGGCACAGTGAAAGTGTACAACACAACCAACGACTTCGTAAAAATAACAGCACAACCATGGAAATATTCTTGCCTCCATGAGCACAACATTACTACAGAATAGAGAGTATACAGAATGGAAACTTGGTAGCAATCCATGCAGCAAAATTTAGTGCATAATGTGCTCTATTGAAATTGAATAAATGGTTTTGTTTGAGGCAAATGCAAACGGATACATTTTCTTTATTTTGTTAACTATGCCTTTTAGCTTCTGGGCCTATCTACAAGTAAACAGTTGCTTGATACACTGTAAAAGGTGGAAGTAAGTAATGAGCACTAGTAAGAGAGACGACCATAAAGGAATGTCATGAGTGGTTTCCAGGAAATGGCTGATAGCAGTTCGTGAGAGGAATGAGTTTTCTGATTTGCTTGCTGTAAACAATAAAAGATCATTCTTGTTGTTGTGGTCTTCAGTCGGAAGTCTGGTCTGATGCATCTCTCCAACTACTCTATCCTGTGCAAGCCTCTTCAACTCTGAATAACTACTGCAACTTACATCTTTCTGAATCTGTCTGCCCTTCTTATCTCCTTGTCTCTCTGTACGATTTTTACCCCTCCTGCCCACTTCCTTCCAGTACTAAAGTTGCGACCCTTTGATCCCTCAGAACATGTCATAGCAACTGACCTCTTCTTTTAGTCAAGTTGAGCACAAATTTCTTGTCTCCCCGTTTCTTCCCTTCATCAGTTATAAGATATACCCATCTAATCTTCAGGATTATTCTATGGCACCATATTTCAAAAGGCTCTGTTCACTTCTTGTCTAATCTGTTCATTGTCCATGTTTCGCTTCCATACAAGGTTACACTACAGGCAAGTAGCTTCAGAAAAAAACTTTCAAACACTTAAATCTATATTCCTGTGTTAACAGATTTCTCCACTTCAGGAACACTTTTCTTGCCTTAACCACTCTACATTTTATATCCTCTCTATTTCAGCTATCATCCGTTATTTTATTGCCCAAATAGTAAAACTCGCCTGCTACTTTAAGTGTCTCGTTTCCTAATCTTATTCACTCAGCATCATCTGACTGACTTTGACTACATGCCATTATCCCTATTTTGATTTTGTTAATGTTTATCTTATATCCTTCTTTCAAGACACTGTCCATTTTATCTAACAGCTCTTCCAAGTCCTTTCCTGTCTCTGACAGAATTACAATGTAATCGGCAAACCTCAAAGTCTTTATTTTTTCTCCTTGACATTGAATCCCTACTTGAAATTTTTGTTTGTTTCATCTCTTGCTTGCTGAAGTTACAGATTGAATGTAACTGTGGATAGGTTATAGCACTGTCTCACTTCCTTCTCAACCACTGCTTCCCTTTCACACCCCTCAAATCTTAATACAGTAATCTGGTTTCTGCTCAAGTCGCAATTCTATCAGAATTTCAAAGAGGGTATCCAGTAAACATTGTCAAAAGCGTCCTTTAAGTCTTCATTTGTTATAAACATAAGTTTGCCTTTCTTTAACACGTCTTCTGAGAAGTCTTAGTACCACTACTGCCACTCACTTTCCTACATTTCTCCAGAACCCAAACCGAACTTATCCAAGGTCGTCTTCTACCACTTTTTACATTCTTCAGTGAAGAATTCATTTTTTTATTTGCAATCATGACTTATTAAACGGATAGTTCAGCAACATTCACACCTGTCAGCACCCACTTGCTTTGGAATTGGAACTGTTATATTCAGGAAGTCTGAGGATATTTCGCCTGTTTCATTAATCTTGCACACTAGATGGAATAGTTTTGTCATGCCTGGCTCTTCGAATGGTATCAGTAATTCTGATGCAATGATGTCTATTCCCAGGGCCTTGTTTCGAATTAGGTCTTTTAGCACTCTGTCAAATTCTTCTCACAGTATCATGTCACCCATCTCATCTTCGTCTATGTCCACTTCCCTTTCTATAATATTACCTAAAGTTCATCTCCCTTGTATGGACCCTGTATATACTCCCACCTTTCAAATTTCCTTCTTTGCTTAGGACTTGTTTTCCATCTGAGCTCTAGTTATTCATACACCTTCTTCTCTTTTCTCCAAAAACCTCTTTAATTTTGCTGTAGGCAGAATCTATCATTCTCGTAGTGAAAAATGCTTCTGATTCTTTACATTTGTTCTCTAGCCTTTCCTGCATAGCAATTTTGTACTTCCTATCAGTCTTATTTTTTAGACATTTGTATTCCCTTCCGCCTTCTTCATTTGCTATACGTTAATATCTTCTCTTTTCATAAATAAAATTCAATATCTTCTGTGATATCCAAGAATTTCTTCTGGGTCTTGTATTTTTACCTATTTTATCCTCTGCTACCTTAACGATTTTGTCTCTCAAAACTACCCATCCATCTTCTACTGCATGCCTTGCCTCTGTTCTGGTCAGCCATTGCCTAATCCTGCATCTAAAACTCTCAACAATCTCCAGTTCTTTGAACTTATCTAGGGCGCATCTTCTTAATTTCGTATCTTTTTGCAATTTCTTCACTTTTAATCTACAGATCGTAACGAACGAATTGTGATCAGAGTCCACAAATGACCCTGGAAATGCCTTAACATGTAAAATCTAGTTCCAAAATCTCTGTGTTGTCTTTCTTGTTGTTGTTGTTGTTGTCATCAGTCCAGAGACTGGTTTGATGCAGCTCTCCAAGTAACTACTGCACCCTACATCCATCTGAATCTGCTTAGTGTATTAATCTCTTTGTCTCCCTCTACGATTTTTACCCTCCACGCTTCCCTCTAACACTAAATTGGAGATCCCTGATTGCCTCAGAACGTGTCCTACCAACTGATCCCTTCATATAGTTAGGTTGTGCCACAAATTCCTCTTCTCCCCAATTCTATTCAGCACCTCCTCATTAGTTACAAGATCTACCCATCTAATCTTCAGCATTCTTCAGTAGCACCGCATTTCGAAATCTTCTATTCTCTTCTAATCTAAACTACTTATCATCAATGTTACACATCCATACATGGCTACCCTCCATACAAATACTTTTAGAAAAGACTTCCTAACACTTAAATCTATACTCGATGTTCTTCAGAAACGCTTTTCTTGTCATTGCTATCTACATTTTATATCCTCTCTACTTCAACATTAAACAGTTATTTTGCCCCGAAATAGCAAAACTCACGAACAACTTTACGTATCTCATTTCCTAACCTAATTCGCACAGTATCACCTGATTTAATTAGACTGCATTCCATTATCCTCGTTTTGCTTTTGTTGATGTTCATCTTATATCCTCCTTTCAAGACACTGTCCATTCTGTTCAGCTGCTCTTTGAGGTCCAAGATGGCCGCCGAGTAAGTGACGCCAGAAACCATTTCCAGAAAGTTAAGTGATTTAGACAGGAATATAATTTAGTTTAACGCCGACAACAAATTAAATACGTGCATTAGTGTATCGTTTAGTCTTGCCGTTAAAGGTTTGACTTTTCTTTGCGTATTTTTTCAGAAAACACGAAAAGATCGTAACTTCGCGAAGTCGCGCTTAGGCTTAAATTTTGTAAACGTGTTTGTTTCTTGTTTCACGGTAATTTAACTAGTTTCTCGGTAACAAATAAGTAAACTACCGTAAATAGCGTATAACTTCATTGTTTTAATACAGATTTCAGAAAAGCAGCGTAACTTTATATCAGAAACTTGCCTATATACATTTGTTTATAGGCCTAATTCTCATAACGTTTTTGGAAAATCAAAGTTAAAGTATCTCGTTTAATTGTCCTTTTTTTCATTCCATCGAGTGAAATATATAATAAATAGCGTATACCTTCGTTGTTTTAATACAGATCTCAGAAAAACAGCGGAATTTTAAATCAGAAACTTGCTTATATACATTTGTGAATAGGCTTAATTCTTGTAACGTCTTTTTTGATTTTCGGTAATTTAATTGATTTATTCTAGCTAAAGTATTATTTTTGCCATGAGTGAGAAGTGCCTGACTTGCCGTAGAGTTGTTAGTTCCGGGGTTTGGTGTGATGGATGCAGTAGTTTTTTTCACTGGGGGGACTGCAGTGGCGTGGGTGTTGGGAAAGTGGATCAGGCTCATCAGTGGTTATGTAGGATTTGCAGCAGAGATAGGAAGATAGTGGAACAGGAGGGGAAAATTGCTGCCCTTCAGGCTGAGCTAGATCAGGCTAGGGAAGATCTGGACAGGTTAAGGAGGGAGAAGGGCAAGGAGAGGTGGGAAGTGGCAACAGGTAGCAGAAGGAATGGGCCTAGAACTAAGTCTGACAGTTTTGTGGTGAATGTCAAAAATAAGTTTGACCTGTTGCTTCAGTTAGAAACTGATGAGCCTCAAGCAGAGGTAGGTGTAGACAGGACACAACAAACTTTCAATAGGAAATTGAAAAAGAATGTAGGAAAGTCATCGAAAAGGAAGAAAGTTTTGTTGTTAGGCAGTTCTCATGCCAGAGGTGTAGGCCAACTTCTGCAGGAGGAATTAGGACCAGAATACCAGGTCACAAATTTTTTCAAACCAAGTGCTAGTCTGGATCAGGTGACAGAGGATTTAGGTTCACTCTGTAAAGGATTTACCAGGGAAGACACCGTGGTTATTGTGGGAGGGCCAGGGAACAGCATCGACAGAGATCCTGGGTATAGTATAGAGTGTGACCTGGTAAAGATTGCGTCAGCATCGAGACACACCAATGTTGAATTTGTATCTGTCCTGAGACGCCATGACCGGCCTCATTTGAACTCTTCTGTTGGGAGAGTTAATTTGGAGTTGGAACGGCTGCTTGGATTGGGTGCGGGGGCTCATATTGGTGTGGTTCCTGTTGATTATCTCAGTAGGTGGGACTATACCAGGCACGGCCTACATCTCAACAGGAAAGGGAAGGGGAAACTGGCTGGGGTAATAGCAGGAAATTTAAGGGGGGGAGGCACTGCCATGAATGGTAAAATACCAGTGGTTACAGGTGTTGGAGCAGCACCTTTTTTAGGATAGGTAAGACAGAAAGATGTCAAGTTCTACGAGAGGTCAGGATTGAAACAAATCTTCAGTTTAGGAAAGAAATTAAACAGCACAATTCTAGCACATTGGATCACCAATCACAATTATCAATTATAAATTTTCACCAATCACCAGAAATTTTATCTCCACCAAGTTGTATCTCAGTCCTAGGTAATTCCATTGATGAATTAAAGTCATCCAACCCAATTGACATAATCTGCCTCTCTGAACACCATGTGACCACTGGTATAGGAACTAGGCCTAAGCACAATGAGAAACTCAGACAGGAGAGTACTGCAAATGTTAGAATAAGGAAAGGTTCTCATAAAAGTACAATTAAAAATAATGTAAGTATATTTCATCAAAATATTGGGAGTTTAAAGAATAAAGTAGATGAGCTTCTGGTTTGTTTAGAAGATTTAGAAGCTGAGAATGAAATAGATATACTATGCCTGTCTGAGCATCACATTGTTACTGATATGGATAAGGTAAATGTAAGTGGTTATAAGCTCTCTGCACATGTAATGAGAGAAAATATGGAGAAAGGAGGAGTTTCCATATATGTCAAAAGTTATCATTGTGCAAAAAGTATAGAAACAAAAAAGTTTTGTGTAGAGAAACATATAGAAGCATGTGCCTGTGGGCTTAAATTAAATAAAGGCACATTTATAATTGTAACTGTATATAGGTCCCCATCAGGAAATTTTCATCTATTTCTGAAAAATTTGGACTCCTTGTTGTGCTATCTGTCAGACAGGGGGAAGCAAATTATTATTTGTGGGGACTTCAATGTAGATTCTCTGAAAGAGGGTAATAGGAAAAATGACCTTGAAGTATTACTCGGTTCTTTCAATTTGACACCCGTTATTGATTTTCCTACTCGGGTGGTAAAGGATAGCAGCTCACTGATAGATAACTTCTTTATAGACCAAGATAAGTTTAACCAGATAAATGCTCAGCCTGTTGAAAATGGTCTTTCTGATCATGGTGCACAGCTAGTTACAATATATGACATAGCTCCATTCAGCAATACTAAACAGTCCTCCAAAGTAGTACGTTCAGTCAACGATTTAACAATTGCAAATTTCAGGGAAAGCCTACAGCAGTTAGACTGGGATGAGGTGTACCGTGAACCTGATGCCAATTTAAAATATAATTTATTTCATGACATTTTTGTAAATGCGTTTGAAAACTGCTTCCCCAAGAAAATAGTTAAATATACTTGTAAGAAACCTTGTAACAAACCATGGCTTACTAAGGGTATAAAAATATCTTGTAACCGGAAAAGGGAAATGTATCTGACAGCAAGAAAGAGTAGTGACCCAGAAACTATCAAAAATTATAAAAACTACGTGTTATATTAAGAAAAGTTATTAAAAAATCCAGGAGTATGTGTATCATGTCGGAAATCAGCAACTCTGATAATAAAATTAAAACAATTTGGAATATTATTAAAAGAGAAACAGGTCAACCAAGAGCAGAGGAAGACAGTATTACCATCAAATTGAATGAAAACTTTACAAACAAAAAGTCAGAAGTTGAAAATATTTTTAATAATAATTTTCTAAATGTTGTGGATATAGTAGGATCCAGGTGTTCATTAGAAGGTGCTAGGCTGTTAATGGAAGAGGCCATACCTATGCAATTTGATACAATTGAAATCTCACCCACTTCTCCCTCTGAAATTAGGAAAATAATAAACTTGCTTAAAAGCAAAAACTCACATGGAATTGATGGCATTTCCAGCAAAATACTAAAAGCTTGTTCTCAACAGATAAGTAAGATTCTCAGCCACCTGTGTAATAGCTCTCTGGAACAGGGCATTTTCCCTGATAGACTGAAATATGCTATTGTTATACCTTTGCATAAAAAGGGGGATAGATCTGATGTCAACAATTACCGTCTAATCTCCCTTCTAACAGCTTTATCCAAAAATTTTGAGAAAGTAATGTATTCAAGAGTAGCTTCACATATCTGTAAAAATGAAGTACTAACAAAATGTCAGTTTGGTTTCTAGAAAGGTTTTTCAACAGAAAATGCCATATATGCTTTCACCAGTCAAATTTTGAATGATCTGAACAACCGAACACCTCCCATTGGGATTTTTTGTGATCTCTCAAAGGCTTTTGATTGTGTAAATCATGAAATTCTGCTAGACAAGCTCAAGTATTGTGGCATGAGTGGGACAGTGCACAAATGGTTTAATTCATACCTAACTGGAAGAGTACAGAAAGTTGAAATAAGTAGTTCTCGTAACATGCAAAGATCAGCACATTCCTCAAACTGGGGAACTATCAAGAATGGGGTTCCACAAGGGTCAGTCTTGGGTCCTTTGTTGTTCTTATTATATATTAATGACTTGCCATTCTATATTCATGAAGAGGCAAAGTTAGTTCTCTTTGCTGATGATACAAGTATAGTAATCACACCTGAGAAACAAGAATTAACTGATGAAATTGTCAAAACTGTCTTTCAGAAAATTACTAAGTGGTTCCTTGTAAACGGACTCTCACTGAATTTTGATAAGACACAGTACATACAGTTCCGTACAGTGAATGGTATGACGCCATTAATAAATATAGACCTTAATCAGAAGCATATAGCTAAGGTAGAATATTCCAAATTTTTAGGTATGTCCATTGATGAGAGATTAAATTGGAAGAAACACATTGATGATCTGCTGAAACGTTTGAGTTCAGCTACTTATGCAATAAGGGTCATTGCAAATTTTGGTGATAAACATCTTAGTAAATTAGCTTACTACGCCTATTTTCATTCATTGCTTTCATATGGCATCATATTTTGGGGTAATTCATCACTGAGGAATAAAGTATTTATTGCACAGAAGCGTGTAATCAGAATAATAGCTGGAGTCCACCCAAGATCATCCTGCAGACATTTATTTAAGGATCTAGGGATATTCACTGTAGCTTCTCAGTATATATACTCTCTTATGAAATTTGTTATTAACAACCAAACTCAATTCAAAAGTAATAGCAGTGTGCATAACTACAATACTAGGAGAAAGGACGATCTTCACTATTCAAGATTAAATCTAACTTTGGCACAGAAAGGGGTGATTATACTGGCACTAAAGTCTTTGGTCACTTACCAAATAGTATCAAAAGTCTGACAGATAACCAACAAGTATTTAAGAAGAAATTAAAAGAATTTCTGAATGACAACTCCTTCTACTCCATAGAGGAATTTTTAGATATAAATTAAGAACAAAAATATTAAAAAAATAAAAAAAATAAAAAAATAAAAATTAAAAAACACAAAAAAATAAAGTTGTTATATTAACTTAAGTATGTTGTTAAATTAACCTAATTATGTCATGTATTGGAAAATTTGACTCGTTCCACATCATTACGAAATATCGTATTCATGATCCATGGAACTAGTAGTAATCTAATCTAATCTCTAATCTAATCTAATCCTTTGCTGTCTCCAACAGAATTAAAATGTCATTGGGAAATCTCAAAGTTTTTATTTCCTCTCCATGGATTTTAATTCCTAGTCCAAATTTTTCTTTTGTTTCCTTTACTGCTTGCTCAGTGCACAGATTGAAGAACATCGGGGATAGGCTACAAACCTGTCTCACTCCCTTCCCAACCACTGATTCCCTTTCATGTCCCTCAACTCTTATAACTGCCATCTGGTTTCTGTACAAATTCTAAATAGCCTTTCGCTCCCTGTATTTTACCCATGCCACCTTCAGAATTTGAAAGAGAATATTCCAGTCAACATTCCCAAAAGCTTTCTCTAAATCTACAAATGCTAGAAACGTAGGTCTGCCTTTCGTTAGCTTACTTTCTAAGATAAGTCATAGGGTCAGTATAGCCTCAAGTGTCCCAAAATTTCTATGGAATCCAAACTGATCTATCCCAAGGTCAGCTTCTACCAGTTTTTCCATTCGTCTGTAAAGAATTCGTGTAACTATTACAGCCTTGACTTATTAACCTGATAGTTCGGTGATTTTCACACCTCTCAACACCTGCTTTCTTTGGGATTGGAATTATTATATTCTTTTTTGAAGTCTGAGGGTATTTCGCCAGCCTCACACATCTTGCTCACCTGATGGTAGAGTTTTGTGATGGCTGCCTCTCTGAAGGCTATCAGTAGTTCTAATGGAATGTTGTCTACTCCTGGGGCCTTGTTTCGACTTAGGTCTTTCAGTGCTGTGTCTAACTCTTCACACAGTATCATATCTCCAATTTCATCTTCACGTACGACCTCTTCCATTTCCATAATATTACCCTCAAGGTATATCGCCCTTGTATAGACCTTCCATATACTCATTCCATCTTTCTGCTTTCCCTTCTTTCTTTAGATCTGGTTTTCCATCTGAGCTATTAATATTCATACAGGTGGATCTCTTTTCTCCAAAGTTCTTTAATTTTCCTTTATGCAGCATATATCATATACTAGCGACATATGGTTCTACACCCTTACATTTGTCCTCTAGCCATCCCTGCTTAGCCATTTTGCACTTCCTTTCGATCTCATTTTTGAGATGTTTGTATTCCTTTTTGCCTGCTTAATTTACTGCATTTTTATATTCTCTCCTTTCATCAATTAAATTCAATATTTCTTCTGTTACCCAAGGGTTTCTACTAGCCCTCGTCTTTTTTCCTACTTGATCCTGTGCTGCCTTCACTACTTCATCCCTCAAAGCTTCCCATTCTTCTTCTACTGTACTTCTTTTCCCCATTCCTGTCAATTGTTCCCTTATGCTCTCCCTGAAACTCTGTACAACGTCTGGTTCTTTCAGTTTATCCAGGTCCCATCTCCTTAAATTCCCACCTCTTTGCAGTGTCTTCAGTTTTAATCTACAGTTCATAACCAATAGATTGTGGTTGGAGTCCACATCTGCCCCTGGAAATGTCTTACAATTTAAAACCTGGTTCCTAAATTTCTGTCTTACCATTATATAATCTATCTGAAACCTTCCAGTATTTCCAGGCCTCTTCAACATATGCAAGCTTTTTTCATGCTTCTTAAACCAAGTGTTAGCTATAATCAAGTTATTCTGTGTGCAAAATTCTACCAGGCGGCTTCCGCTTTCATTCCTTATTCCCATTCCATATTCACCTACTTTTTCTTCTCTTCCTTTTCCTACTATCGATTTCCAGTCACCCATGACTATTAAATTTTCGTCTCCCTTCACATTCTGAATAATTTCTTTTATCTAATGGTACATTTCTTCATCCCTTCGTCATCTGTGGCGCTAGTTGGCATATAAACTTGTACTACTGTGGTAGGTGTGGGCTTTGTGGCTATCTTGGCTGCAATAATGCGTTCACTATGCCGTTCGTAGTAGCTGATCCGTGTTCCTATTTTTTATTCATTATTAAACCTTTTATCTGTATAGAATCAATCTGAAAGTTTATGGTGTCTCCAGGTCACTTCCGCATATAAAACCTCCTTTCATGGTTCTTAAGCAGAGTGTTAGTGATTATTAAATTATGCTCTCTGTAAATCTACCAGATAGTGACTTCCTCTTTCATTCTTTTCCCCTAAGCCATATTCTCCTACAACTTTTTCTTCTCTTCCTTTTCCTACTATCGAATTCGAGTTCTCCATCTCATTTAAATTTTCGTCTTCCTTAACCATGCATATAATTTCTTTTATTTCATCATACATTACTTCATCATTGTCATCATCTACAGAGCTAGTTGGCATATAAATTTGTACTATTGTGGTTGTTGTTTCTGTTTATATTGGCTATGATAATGTGTTCACTATGCTTTTCATAGTAGCTTATCCACATTTGTATTTTCTTATTTATTATAAAAACCTACACCTGCATTACCCCTATCCAATTTTGTATTTATGCATGTATTTACCTGTCCAGAAGCCCTGTTCCTCCTGCTACCAAACTTCACTAGTTAACACTATATCTAACTTCAACCTATACATTTTCCTTTTTAAATTTTCTAATCTACATAAATTTTAAATTGTAAGACATTTCCAGGGGCAGATGTGGATTCTGACCACTATTGGTTATGAACTGCAGATTGAAACTGAAGAAACTGCAAAAAGGTGGGAATTTAAGGAGATGGGACCTGGATAAACTGAAAGAACCAGAGGTTGTAGAGAGTTCCAGGGAGAGCATAAGGGAACAATTGACAGCAATGGGGGAAAGAAATACAGTAGAAGAAGAATGGGTAGCTCTGAGGGATGAAGTAGTGAAGGCAGCAGAGGGTCAAGTAGGTAAAAAGGCGAGGGCTAATAGAAATCCTTGGGTAACAGAAGAAATATTGAATTTAATTGATGAAAGGAGAAAATATAAAAATGCAGTAAATGAAGCAGGCAAAAAGGAATACAAACGTCTCAAAAATGATATTGACAGGAAGTGCAAAATGGCTAAGCAGGGGTGGCTAGAGGACAAATGTAAGGATGTAGAGGCTTGTCTCACTAGGGGTAAGATAGATACTGCCTACAGGAAAATTAAAGAGACCTTTCGAGAGAAGAGAACCACTTGTATGAATATCAAGAGCTCAGATGGCAACCCAGTTCTAAGCAAACAAGGGAAGGCAGAAAGATGGAAGGAGTATAGAGAGGGTTTATACAAGGGCGATGTACTTGGGGACAATATTATGGAAATGGAAGAGGATGTAGATGAAGATGAAATGGGAGATAAGATACTGCGTGAAGAGTTTGACAGAGCACTGAAAGACCTGAGTCAAAACAAGGCCCCGGGAGTAGACAACATTCCATTAGAACTACTGATGGCCTTGGGAGAGCCAGTCATGACAAAACTCTACCATCTGGTGAGCAAGACGTATGAGACAGGCGAAATACCCACAGACTTCAAGAAGAATATAATAATTCCAATCCCAAAGAAAGCAGGTGTTGACAGATGTGAAAATTACCGAACTATCAGTTTAATAAGTCACAGCTGCAAAATACTAACGCGAATTCTTTACAGACGAATGGAAAAACTGGTAGAAGCGAACCTCGGGGAAGATCAGTTTGGATTCCGTAGAAATGTTGGAACACGTGAGGCAATACTAACCTTACGACGTATCTTAGAAGAAAGATTAAGAGCCGGCCGCGGTGGTCTCGCGGTTCTAGGCGCGCAGTCCGGAACCGTGCGACTGCTACGGTCGCAGGTTCGAATCCTGCCTCGGGCATGGATGTGTGTGATGTCCTTAGGTTAGTTAGGTTTAAGTAGTTCTAAGTTCTAGGGGACTGATGACCACAGCAGTTGAGTCCCATAGTGCTCAGAGCCAGCCAAAGATTAAGAAAAGGCAAACCTATGTTTCTAGCATTTGTAGACTTAGAGAAAGCTTTTGACAACGTTAACTGGAATACTCTCTTTCAAATTCTGAAGGTGGCAGGGGTAAAATACAGGGAACGAAAGGCTATTTGTACAGAAACCAGATGGCAGTTATAAAAGTCGAGGGGCATGAAAGGGAAGCAGTGGTTGGGAAAGGAGTGAGACAGGGTTGTAGCCTCTCCCTGATGTTATTCAATCTGTATATTGAGCAAGCAGTAAAGGAAACAAAAGAAAAATTCGGAGTAGGTATTAAAATTCATGGAGAAGAAGTAAAAACTATGAGGTTCGCCGATGACATTGTAATTCTGTCGGAGACAGCAAAGGACTTGGAAGAGCAGTTGAACGGAATGGACAGTGTCTTGAAAGGAGGATATAAGATGAACATCAACAAAAGCAAAACGAGGATAATGGAATCTAGTCAAATTAAATCGGGTGATGCTGAGGGGATTAGATTAGGAAATGAGACACTTAAAGTAGTAAAGGAGTTTTGCTATTTAGGGAGTAAAATAACTGATGATGGTCGAAGTAGAGAGGATATAAAATGTAAACTGGCAATGGCAAGGAAATCGTTTCTGAAGAAGAGAAATTTGTTAACATCGAGCATAGATTTAAGTGTCAGGAAGTCGTTTCTGAAAGTATTTGTATGGAGTGTAGCCATGTATGGAAGTGAAACATGGACGATAAGCAGTTTGGACAAGAAGAGAATAGAAGCTTTCGAAATGTGGTACTACAGAAGAATGCTGAAGATAAGGCAGGTAGATCACGTAACTAATGAGGAGGTATTGAATAGGATTGGGGAGAAGAGAAGTTTGTGGCACAACTTGACTAGAAGAAGGGATCGGTTGGTAGGACATGTTTTGAGGCATCAAGGGATCACAAATTTAGCATTGGAGGGCGGCGTGGAGGGTAAAAATCGTAGAGGGAGACCAAGAGATGAATACACTAAGCAGATTCAGAAGGATGTAGGTTGCAGTAGGTACTGGGAGATGAAGAAGCTTGCACAGGATAGAGTAGCATGGAGAGCTGCATCAAACCAGTCTCAGGACTGAAGACCACAACAACAACAACAATCTACATATCTGTCTAAGAGATCCAACATTCCACACTCTAACCCACAGAAATCAGTTTTGTTCTTCATGAGGATGACAGCCTCCTGAAGAGTCCCACCCAGAGATCCAAATGGGGAACGATTTTATATCTGCGACAAGTTGCAATGTTCTCAATGTAGCTACATTTTGAATTTTTTTTAATAGTTGGAACGAAAGGCACATCTCACTACGATATGCAGAAAATAGAAGTTAAGTATTTTATCTGAGCATGCTGCCTGACTGTGCCATGAACAGGTAGCCTGCAGCTGAACTGTAAACAGTTCTGTATATAGATACGTGTTTTTCACAAATTATTGATTGTGATTTATTGTTATACTTACTGCTGGAAGAAAATGAAAAAGAAGAAATATCACACCAAAAGTTATATAAAGCAAAAACTGAAACAATAACATATTTAGGATAATACTTGCCAAAAGTTTCTTTATGACTCTTACCAATTGTCATTTATTAAACAAATATGATTAATATTGCATAATATGTTTGAGTGAACTTACTTCTCGGGGCCTAATTCAAGACATGCCTATAAATCAAATTTTAATACAGCCTAATGGCTTCAATTAAAACAATGCATATGTGTTACTGTAAGGCTGAAAACACGAAGGAAAATTCCAGCAGTGACAAAGACCCTGAAACTCCTTGGGTGTCACGCAACATCTTTTTCTGTTGAAAGAGTAGTTGATTTATCATCTCAAAGTGACAGATGAAAATTAAATAGTAAAATAAAATTTCTGCTAGGAAAAAAAACTTGTTGTTATTCTTGTAGTGGTTTGATGTAGCTCTCAATGCTACTCAATCCTGTGCATGCTGCTTAATCTCCCAGTACATACTGCAGCCTACATCCTTCTGAATCTGCTTAGTGTATTCATATCTTGGTCGCCCTCTACGTTTTTTACCCTCCACCCTGCCCTCCAATATTAAATTGGTGATCCCTTGATGCCTCCGAACCTGTCCTGCCAACCGATCCCTTCTTCTAGTCAAGTTGTACCACAGACTCTTCTTCTCCCCATTTCTATTCAATACATCCTCATTAGTTATGTGATCTACCCATCTAATCTTCAGCATTCTTCAGTAGCACCACATTTCGAAAGCTTCTATTCTCTTCTTGTCCAAACTGTTTATCGTCCATGTTTCACTTCCATACATGGCTACACTCCATACAAATACTTTCAGAAACGACTTCCTGACTCTTAAATCTATACTCGATGTTAACAAATTTCTCTTCTTCAGAAACGCTTTCCTTGCCATTGCCAGTCTACATTTTATATCCTCTCTATTTCGCCCATCATCAGTTATTTTGCTTCCCAAATAGCAAAACACCTTTACTACTTTAAGTGTCTCTAATTCCCTCAGCATCATCTGACATAATTCAACCAGATTCCATTATCCTCGTTTTGCTTTTGTTGATGTTCATCTTATATCCTCCTTTCAAGACACTGTCCATTCCGTTCTACTGCTCTTCCAAGTCCTTTGCTGTCTCTGACTGAATGACAATGTCATCGGCGAACCTTAACGTTCTTATTTCTTCTCCGTAGATTTTAAGACCTACTCCGAATTTTTCTTTTGTTTCCGTCACTGCTTGTTCACTATACAGACTGAACAACATTGGGGAGAGGCTACAATCCCGTCTCACTCCCTTCCCAACCACTGCTTCCGTTTCATGCCCCTCAACTCTTATAACTGCCATCTGGTTTCTGTACAAATTGTAAATAGCCTATTGCTCCCTGCATTTTACCCCTGCCAGCTTCAGAATTTGAAAGAGAGCATTCCAGTCAACATTGTCAAAAGCACTCTCTAAGTCTACAAATGCTAGAAACGGAGCTTTGCCTTTTCTTAATCTAGCTTTTAAGATAAGCCTTAGAGTCAGTATTGCCTCACGTGTTCCAACATTTCTACGGAATCCAAACTGATCTTCCCTGAGGTTGGCTTCTACCAGTTTTTCCATTCGTCTATTAAGAATTCGAGTTAGTATTTTGCAGCCATGACTTATTAAACTGACAGTTCGGTAATTTTCACATCTGTCAACACCTGATTTCTTTAGGATTGGAATTGTTATATTCGTCTTGAAGTCCGAGGGTATTTCGTCTGTCTCACATATTTTGCTCACCAGATGGTAGAGTTTTGTCAGGACTGGCTCTCCCAAGGCTGTCAGTAGTTCTAATGGAATGTTGTCTACTCCCGGGCCATGCTTCAGCACTCTGTCAAACTCTTCACGCAGTTTCATATCTCCCATTTCATCTTCATCTACATCCTCTTCCATTTCCATAATATTATCCTCAAGTACATCACCCTTGTATAGACTCTCTAAATACTCCTTCCACCTTTCTGCTTTCCCTTCTTTGCTTAGAACTGGGTTTCCATCTGAGCTCTTGATATTCATACAAGTGGCTCTCTTTTCTCCAAAGGTCTCTTTAATTTTCCTGTAGGCAGTATCTATCTTACCCCTAGGGAGATATGACTCTACATCCTTACATTTGTCCTCTAGCCATTACTGCTTAGCCATTTTGCACTATCTGTCGATCTCATGTTTGAGATTTTTGCATTCCTTTTTGCCTGCTTCATTTACTGCATTTTTATATTCTCTCCTTTCATCAATTAAATTCAATATTTCTTCTGTTACCCAAGGATTTCTACTAGCCTTCGTCTTTTTACCTACTTGACCCTCTGCTGCCTTCACTACTTCATCCCTCAAAGCTACTCATTCTTCATCTACTGTATTTCTTTCCCCTACTCTTGTCAATCGTTCCTTAATGCTCTCTCTGAATCTCTCTACTACCTCTGGTTTAGTCAGTGTATCCAGGTCCCATCTCCTTAAATTGCCACCTTTTTGCAGTTTGTTCAGTTTTCATCTACAGTTCATAACCAATAGATTGTAGTCATAGTCCACATCTGCCCCTGAAAATGTCTTACAATTTAAAACCTGGTTCCTAAATCTCTGTCTTACCATTATGTTTACAAAACAAGCTTAATTGCTATCTGGAGATGAAAGCAGTGACAGCTTGTAATGAATTTAAATTCTTTTGTACATGTGAACATTAATGAATTTAAGAGCTTATGTGATAACTTTTTAACTAAACATTTATCACAACTTGTTTCATTAGCATTCTTTCGTAAAGAATTTCATTCAGTCACTTCCATTTCGTAAGAACATCCATTTAAAGTTGTAGCAGTAAACAACTATCATTTCACATTTGCTTGGTTTCGTTAAGGTTTTGAGCACAAAGCTTGGCTTCAAACTTATTTTAGGAACAGCCTGATACTCGAATAACAAATAGTTACAGAGGATAGCGAAAGTCAATAGGACTGTTTCATTTCTGATGATCCTATGAGCGATATGGAGAAAGCAATTTTATCTTTGATGTTCTGTGTGTGTCAGATGTAAGGAAAAAAGAATATTCACACTGCAGGAACTATTTATCAGCAAATCATTCCTGAAATAGTGTATTTTGTCACTGCAACTATTTTTCTGAAAAAAGGGAGACAAGTAAAACTTAATCCATATTTTCAATCCGTGAGTGCTTCTGTTTCTGACGTCTACTTCTGGAAGATTCACATTTTGTAAAGATTCACAGAATTTGTTTTAATTTGTAAAAGTCAGTGTATCGAATAGCTGTCTTGGCCAAGAGTGTTGTTTACTTAATTTAAAGCATATTTCATATTTTAATAATCATTTAGTGGAGTGTAAAACATGGAGTATGAAAATTAGGCTACAAATCGCCAATGGCCGCCATAACATCAGTTTCCATTCTCTGTTTTGCACAAAGTTCATTATCATACGCTGTGACTGTGATCTTCGTCTTGACTGCTGAGTTTATGAAAATATGACGTTCGTGATAAATCTTCGACGTGCCATTGCCTTGAAATGGCATGCTAACATACAAGTTTTAATACAGAAAGCACAGAATACAATGAAATCTAATACAGTCTTCCAAAACCAACAAGCAAGCGACGTTACGTGATCCAAATGCCATGAAATACTATTGGTTATTCTTGTTTAGGGCCGAGTTGTCATTAACAATAAATGACTTCATACCAACGAATTGTCCTCAGCCTTCCTTTCTGTATGTTGTCTATTCTGTGACTACGCAGTGTGCTGGTTTCAAGCAGGTTGAGATTTTTCGTGTTTTTTTCAAATTTATTTGACCCTAGAATCTTCTCTACATAGCCATCAAAAGAGTATCACAATATCGAGTACAGCATAAATATAAAGGATCATATTAGTAATATGAAGCTTAGCTCACTTCAACCTATACCTGTCCTATAGATTTATTCCAATCTTCTTAATGAAATTACCAGTTACTCTATACAGATAAATGTCTTTAGAGGATAATAGATGAGTAGCTACTAGCGTACATATGTGATTGTCTCGGCGTTACACTCACATGCAGGGAAACTGTAAATGTTGATTAGATATAAATGAAGTGAGAAGGAAGTATGGTTCAATCGAAGATGAATTATGGTTGATGTCATGGAACAGTTCAGTTGCGTCCTCATGAACCATGGTATGGAGATGACTTAAGATTGAAGCATTGTGTAATAGCTACCTTTCAGTTTTAGATACATTGCATTTCTCTTGCCATTGAAGTGAGAAGGAAGTATGGTTCAATCGAAGATGAATTATGGTTGATGTCATGGAACAGATCAGTTGCATCCTCATGAACCATGGTATGAAGATGGCTTAAGATTGAAGCATTGTGTAATAGCTACCTTTCCGTTTTAGATACATTGCATTTATCTTACCATTGCTGTAGGGTAAGATGCTTGACATCATCAATACAATTCATATACAGTGTTTTGTAGTCAAGAGTATGACCCATTGATATTGTTTGCTTAGCTTAGGTGTCGCGCAGGTTATTGCATTTTAAACCTGTATGAGAAAGTACCCAATGAAGATTAATAATCTGGTCTTTCTTATGAAAGCAATTAATTTCCTTAATCACATTTGGAATGTATTGCTTCGGTGCTTTATTCCAACTTCGATACTCGATGTTTTTGAGGATACTCTGGGAATCCAATACAATTAAAATCCTAGAGAGTGAAGCTGAAAATATAAATTTAAGGGCTTCTAACATTGTTACTGCCTTCGCCATGAATATAGAAGATGCCATGGGTAATTTGTATTTCTTCTAGACCTGAAGTCGGGGACGAATATAAGCGCATTCAGTTCTTGCGAACTCTTTGATTCATCAGTATAAAGATAACTGAAATCTGGCCACTTTTCTGTAACACGCAGTATCATATTTCCCATTTCATCTTCATCTACATCCTCTTCCATTTCCATAATATTGTCCTCAAGTACATTGCTCTTGTATAGACCCTCTGTATACTCTTTCCACCTTTCTGCTTTCCCTTCTCTGCTTAGAACTGGGTTTCCATCTTGATATTCATACAAGTGGTTCTCTTTTCTCCAAAAGTCTCTTTAATTCTCCTGTAGGCAGCATCTATCTTACCCCTAGTGAGATATGACTCTACATCCTTACATTTGTCCTCTAGCCATCCCTGCTTAGCCATTTTGCACTTTCTGTCGATCTCATTTTTGAGACGTTTGTATTCCTTTTTGTCTGCTACATTTACTGCATTTTTATATTTTCTCCTTTCATCAATTAAATTCAATATTTCTTCTTTCTTTCACCTATTCTTGTCAATCGTTCCCTAATGCTCTCTCTGAATCTCTCTACAACCTCTGGTTTAGTCAGTTTATCCAGGTCCCATCTCCTTAACTTCCCACCTCTTTGCAGTTTCTTCAGTTTTAATCTACAGTTCATAACTAATAGATTGTGGTCGGTGTCCACATCTGCCCCTAGAAATGCATTACAGTTTAAAATCTGGTTCCTAAATCTCTGTCTTACCATTATATAATCTACCTGAAACCTTCCAGTACCTCCAGGCCTCTTCCATGTATACAACCTTCTTTCATGATTCTTGAACCAAGTGTTGGCTGTGATTAAGTTATGCTCTGTGAAAAATTCTACCAGGTGGCTTCCTCTTTCGTTCCATACCCCCATTCCATATTCAGCTACTATGTTTCCTTCTCTTCGTTTTCCTGCTAGCCTATGTAATGGCAGCAAATGGAAATTATTATGTCAAACGGTTATTCTGTAATAAATTGTTGTAACCAGGGCAAGACTTTGGGCTCACCCTGTATATAATCTGCATACTATAAAATTTTAGGGAAGAGTAATTTGGTTTTCTAAATTGTATGTGTAAAGAATATATAGTAAGGAACTTAAAACAGCTACTTGTGGCGAACTTTGAGAAGCAAGAATGCTTTATACCACAGAATTTAACGTTGATTTTTCTTTGAGAGGTCTGTCTATGTGATACACCATACTTCTCTAATTTACCTAACAAAGTGGAATATGTACATGGTCATGTACTCCATGACATCAAGAAAGCCACAACCACATTTTTCTTCGCTTTAAATACAGTTGTTACTTCCAGAGTGAGCATCTACAAATTTCCTATTCTTCTCTTCCCTTTTCTGAATGCATATTGATTCTTCGGAATTAGTCTTCGCTTTCAAGACACCATCTAGTCTCCTTTTGATCACACTTTCCAGAGTTTTAGTGAGATATGATGATGCCGTTATCAGTCGATAACGGGAGTACAAATTAAGGTTGCAGCGGCGCGGTTACTTTCGTCCATTACATGAACCTACTTGGTGAACTCTTTGCAGCATATCGGCAGTAGGAAAGCTGGACAGAAACCTATCATACTGTAACTCCCACTAGGCTGCATCTGACGTAACTCTTCCAAGAATTGGGAAAAATACTTAATTTTGAATGAAAGGTGGAAATACTGGCAAAACTTCAGTATATTCTGAACCTTGATAATGTACACTTCCACTGCCAAGCCCGTGGTAATTTAAACACAGTCAAGCACAAATCTTTCCATTCACGTTAGCAAGTACATAGTAACATATTTCCCGAAATCTGAACAGCTACTAAGCACAGAATGTTCTTAAATGAAATGCTCATCATACTATTAAGTTTATCGGTGTCTACTGCACTCAAGTTTTTAGTCACCGATCTTCTCAATATGCCACACGGAATTACTGTCTTTTCTCATATGCAAAACTACTTAAAAAATCTGTACTTTCTAAAAAACACACTTTAAAACACTTTAGAAACATGTAGAAAAACTAAAACCGGCAAAATATAATTTCCTTCAGAGCTCGTACTACACACAACCATACCATTGAAAAGATGGGCTCCGACTCCCTTAGACTGCTTTAAGCATTCTATATCACCAAGAAAAAAGACATGCAAAGACTACTCCATTCTGATTGGTCTGTTTCCTTTAAGGCCAGTAGAAAAATATTAGTCCGCGGTTTTCATGACTAAGCAATCAACAAATAACACACTTTCGAACTGTACTTTTTCCCGAAATTAATATTTAACATTATGATATTTTGTTTATACTTTATGTTATTAACTATTTTCATTTGCACACGGATTAGCTTTCCTATCAACATAAACTTACTTAACAAATTATGATACAAAGTTCCCCATTGTCTGCATTCACACTGTCTTAAGACTCTCTCACACTAATTCGTACAGTGTTCATCAGTAGAACAATGATTTATATATTTACTTTAGACCACATTCAAGCAACATTCACACTACTAAAGCATTTGCAAAACTGTATAAAAATAAACAAACAAAAAAGTCTTTTAGAAATAAACAGAGTAACTCACAAAAACATTCTCTTGACCTGTTTCTTGAATGTCTCTGTGCGCTACTGGACTCTGGTGGTCAAAATTCTTAACTACATTATAGTTCTTTAGTCGTGACCGCTACTGTCCTCTAGCAGACGAAAATTAGAACTAAATACTTGACCAAACCCACTTCAGACCATATGTCACTGTACATGTATCAGTAATTCTTCCTGTACACAGGCTCTAGACAGGAGCGATATAATGGACCAAGCCTCACACCCCCTGTGATTATGATGTTTTTTCCAAGAGTTTTAGAATTATACAAATTATTAATTCTGATTTCAAATTTTATATCTTTCAAATAATTCTTATTCTTACATACTAAAATTACAAATTTCTTACTGTGTACTTGGCAGTCTACAACTAACCTAGCTTAATCTTTCAATTTATTCATGAAATATCATTTCTCACACGACAAAACTGATGAAAATTTTCAACATGTTAATAGCTTCCAACATTTTAATAACTTTCAACATTTTTAAATTGATGTTTCATGAAAGTCATTTGTTGTTAACTACTTGTTAACTTATTTATTTAAAGGCACTGCGATTTGTGTCCTTCCATTTAATAACAGTATTTTTTACTATCTTAGCACCAGAACATCAGTGTCGTCTTATAGTCACATACATTTCCCTGGTTTTTGATCATGGTACCGTTGAATTTTAGTGTCCATAACATTCCTCCCTTCTCCACATATCTGTCCTTCCAGGGTTTACATGCAATATTGTCCCTGAAACCATTCTTCCATCTAAGACTACTTTCTTTACATACATCCTAATACACAATCACTTATTATTACAAGAAATTTTTTACAAATTTTATATTTCGTTTAACTTTACTTCAAATGAATGTAAGATAATGGAGTATTGCTATTTTATTTTACTTTTATCAGCAAGATCAAATCTACTAGAAGCTTTTTTTAAGAATTCATTTCCTTTAGAAGACTTAATGAGCTTTTTTAAAAAAACTAGTCACTATTGAAAGCAAATCTTATTTTTTTTACTTTAACTCAACTAGAGAACATATAATTGTGAAAAACACATTTCACACAAAGCAATTATTTAAAAACATTTTATAATACATAGTTACACTTTTATGCAGTGTCTCTTTGCATCATTTCTTATTCATATTTTTTGTCGCTACTGAACAGAAATCAAATTTTTTTATTTGCAATATATGTATGTATAATCTCCACATTCATTCACATTCCTTTCACAATAAATGTTCTTCAGCTTTATCCAGGTATATTTTTCATCATATTTGTGAACTATATGGCCATTCATTACTACATGCCTCTTCCACACCACTACACTTTAGTGTTCATCATCAAAATTTCCTTATTGACTGCATTTATCACATCCAGTTACTTTCATTTCCCTACATTTCACTCAGTCTCCAATTTATTTTTACATATACCAACAGAATATTCCTTCCCATCTGCCATTATTTTAACTGATACATTAATGCTTCACATAGTTCCACATAGCATGGAATAATTTCTCTTATAATTAAAGTCAATCCCTACCGTCAGCTTTCAGCAGGATAATGCACTCTTCTTCCATTTTCCCTTTACATCATCACCTTTGTACTTTAATAATTTTCCTACATCAACATACTTATGTCATCACTTCACTCCATTACAATTTGATGCCCGCTTCTCTCATCATAAAACCTATTCTTCAGAAGACACCATAACACCCTCTCAGGCTCTCAAATACTTTACCTTCAATGATAGGGAAGAAAATTAAAGATGATAGTTTCAGCTCAGAATGACAGAAGAGAAAGATTTGACAATACCAAAAGAAACTATAATAGCATTGTCAATATCTCGAGCACCTGGTGTTCGTCAAACACCCAGCATTGCTTAGGTTGCAATGCCCTCTGAGGCTTCCGAGCTTAGCTCACATCTAATTCTGGACTAATATATCTTTTCCAATTAATAACATATTTGTGATCTAATGTGTCCCTTTGATGCTTCTCTATGTCTGGCACCTATTTTATTTTTTGTTCTATTTTTCCTTGCACCACCTTCATTTCCTCAGGGTGCACCCCAACATCATCCCCATTCTCATTGTAGCACTCTAAATCTTCCATCCCTCTACAATACCTAATTGGCATACACGCTACTTTTTCTTTAGTCAAATTATTTTTTCCAAAAAATGGTACATCCACATCTTTCACATTTATTTCATTACTATATTGTCATTAAAGTTTAATCTCCCTTTGTACTGGTTAAAGAAATCTACCCCAATTAGCATTTTTATACATAGATCAGGGATTATAAAGAAATTGTGGTGTACTTGCACACCATTAATTTTTCCTGGCAACACAACTTCGTGTTTAACAGGGTTTTTTTAAATTTTTCCTGTAGCTACAATTATCTACACCCCCGTTACTGGCATTATTACAAGTTCATTTCTATATGGCAACAATTACAACCAACTTTCACTCACAGCACATAAAGCACTGCCACCATCTGCTAAACACTGTATTTCTTCGTTACAAACTTGCAGACTAATTACTGGCTGACGCAACATCCTCGTTTCATTGATAGTGTCAGAACCCTCCCTCAACAAGTCGTTCACAACATCCCTTCTATCGAAACCCTCCCTGTTTCCAGAAATTACACAGATTTTTGCAGAATTACCCTCATCACTTTTCTTCCCCATACTAAATCTTCTGTCCGCTAATGACAGCTCAAAATATTTTCTGGCATTTCGCAATTCTCCCTTTCCTCTCTCTCTCTCTCTCTTCCTTTTTTCCACAATTAATTGACTGACCCCATTTTTGTCACCATTTTCCTGCCTCTCCCTTATAGCCTCACAAATGTTGTCATTTATAGACGCCATATTTCTTCTACTCTGACAACACGTATCTCCCATAATTCTATAGTTTCTGTACTTTCTCCTTCCCCAGAACACGACGTAACTTCAATTTGGTTGCTAAAGATTATCTGAAAATCAGGTTCTGTCACATTTTCCGCTAATACGTCACCCATTTCGTCTGTATTACAGTGCTTATTTTGTTTATGTCTGTCCAAAAAATCCCCTTAACCTCCGTTAAATGTACAGATTTTTATGTAGCTCGTTTGGTCTGTTGTTACTACCTTCTTCTGCTCCCCACTTATAACCCCAGTCTGTTTAGTGCTAACACGTACAAAGGGTTTTGCTAGTAGGTTCATATTACTAGCCCCCATCTTGTAAACCCTAGCCTTTTCCACAGATAGTATTTAGTGTGACAGATTCTGGTATTCTGTACCATTTCTTACCTTTTCTCCCATTGGTTGTCGCCTTGGGGCAACATCATCCTCTCGCACTGGAGAATACGATCAATAATTGTGTTACCAGAGTAATTTATGGGTAGTTTCTGATTCGCACAATTTATTAATACATTAAGCAAGCTACATGAATTACACACATAAAGCTCGATACACGGAATGAAATAAATCATAGCATCCGTAGTTCCCCATAGCAACACAAAAGATACTCACACACCAGGGAGGCATAGATTGTAAAATCCCACAAATTTTGCACCTGCTCCCCATTATTTCGCCTATCATTTCCTGGTTAGTGTCACCTTTGCTCCCGCCATTACCACGGTACACGCCAATTCTGTTAAAGTTTACATTCTGCCGCTGTTCTGCATTATTTGGTGGTCTGACATTATGATTTGTATGCTCCTCCTCATGCAACAGCTTCTCAATTCTCTCCAAATAACTAATCTGCATCACAGTAACCTACTATGTGGCAGTCCTTTTAGATATCTGAAGATTCTTTTGACTGCTTACCAATGTGGTATGCCTGAATTATTACAAAAACGGCTAATAATTCCTATCAAAAAGGTTAGGTCCAGCCTTGTTCCTAATTGAACAAAAATTAAACTACCTATTGCTTCACAATAGGGTATGTTCTTCATAGCTTCTTGCTCTTGTTCTGTTTTTAGACATAAATCATGAGGGAGCGTCTGATTACTGTCCAGTGGTGTACATATTGGGTTACACTCTTGCATATTAAATCTGTTGAGAATTTGTTCCATATAGTGAGTCTGATCCAGCCACAAATAACCTTCTCTGTGGTTCCTAGTAATTCAGATGCCTAAACAGTTTGTAACTTCACCAAGATATTTCAGCTAAAATTTTTCTCTGAGTTTGTTTTTAAAAGCATCTCTGTCTTGAAATTGTTACTACAAATGAGCACATCGTCCACATAAACAGCAACTGTTAAAATGTCTGAACTTTAATTTTCATAATAGACACAAGGATCAGCTGTTGACCTTTTGAAGCTTAGAGTCAATTGTGTGTGATCTAATTTCAAGTTCCAGCGGTGACCACCTTGCTTCAATCCATTACTGCCTTTTTCAGTCTTTATACACCATTATCTTTCACTGTCTTTGTAACTGGACCCAGTTCTGGAACTTTCACATAAATCTCTTCATGTAAGTACCTTGTAAGAAAGCTGTAACAACATCTAAGTGATTAGTGTCAAGATCGTATTTAGCAACTGTAGCAAATAAATGCCTTAATGAGTTATATCTTATGACTGCCGAAAATGTTTCATCATAGTTCAGACCTTGCTTCTGAGCACAACCTTTTATAACTAGCCGTGCTTTATGGCGTACAATGAGACTTTTCATATCTTTCTTTCTTTTAAATACCCATTTTGCTTTTAATGGCTTATTATCTGAAGGTAAATCAGCAGACTCCCATGTGTAGTTCTCTTTGTGAGATTGTAACTCATCTTGTATTGACTTCAGCCAGTTTTCAGCGTTGTCTGACGTCATTGCTTCTTCTAATGTCAAAGGATCGGA